>NC_088691.1:92812473-93113668 GCF_028017835.1 Emys orbicularis | reverse complement strand
ACCTCTCTGTGCCTCAGTTTCCCCATCAATAAAATTGGGATAATTTTACTGACCTTCTTTGTAAAGCACTTTGAGATCTATAGACAAAAAGTTCTATTTAATGGCTAGGTATTATTATTAGTTATAAAACCAAAAGCTATTATCCACATTATGGCCAAACAGTTTGCAAACTTTCATTCTTAATTTGAAACAGTGACGCACCAAGCTAAACCAACACCAACCAAAATTGATGTTTTGCTCATGCCTTAAAACAACAAAAACCACACTCCAATGGACTTCAATCGCTCCAGGGATCAGAACTTGCATGTCAGCATTGCGCCTGAAGCACTTTTCATGAGTTGCGCACCATTGGAAATGTGGGCATTACGTAAATGCAGAAAAAAAAATTAACCAAGATATAACCTTTCTCCTCCCCACCCCCACCATAATATCAGTATGGTACATGCAAATTCAACAGGTAAAGCAAGGCAGAAAGTGCCTCAACTCATAATTGGCAAAGGGACAAATGAGTTATGACAGTCATCCCTTTATGTGTGTAGGATAAACATATAAGCTCATATTATTCTTTTCCTATCCTATTTCTAACAAATCCATGTGGAAATGTTTAGTATCAGGAACATATTTAGTCAGATTACAGTCAACTGTTTCATTTTGAAAGGAGATGAGCCATACTGGTTTAAAAAATAATAATCTGGGTATAAATATAAATGGGGCAACCTACCTCCATGAGAGATGAGTTGGCAGTTTAATGCTTGTGCACCACCCACATCATATTTGCCAGCCAGCTGGCATACATGGTCTCCACATCTCAAATGACCCTTCAGCAACAACTTCTCCTTGCCCCTGGGACCTCTGACTTTTGACTCTGCCAGCAGTTTATTTCTGACTGTACAACAGGAACATGATCAGGATATTTCAGTATGTAGTGTTGTTGTAGCTTTGTTGGTCCCAGGATATTAGAGAGACAACGTGAGTGAGCTAGTATCTTTTACCGGACCAACTTCTGTCGGTGAGAAAGACAAGCTTTCGAGCTTACACAAAGCTCTTGTTCAGGTCAAGAAGAGCTCTGTGTAAGCTTCAAACCATGATATTTCACCTCATTTTCCCAGTATCTTTAAAAACAATTTTTAAAAGAACATTGTAAACTTAAACGTCACACTTCTGTCTGATTTTTATTAACCAATTGTTACAAGTAACACCTAAGGGTTAATATAATTAAAAGAGATTAAAATAATCTCCTTTTTTCATCCATTTTATATATGATAAGCACAGCACTCTGTTTATAGTCAGTTTCACTCTTTCCTTTGTATAGTCAGATTCTCCTACTGTTTGTGTGGGATTTTCACACAGGAATGGATGAAAGAAAGACATTTAGAGTCAGATTTTGCCACCCTGACTTGCCCTCTGCATTATTCTGCAATTTGTCCCATTGAAACCAATGAAACAATGTATACAGAAAGGTACAACTCAATCAGAGTGAGGTTGGTTGAATCTGGCCATGACAAAAAATAGAGAGGGGAATCAACTGACAGAATAAAAGAGGCAAAGTATTCAAGTCATAATTCATTGTTCTTTTTGGGTGTGGAATATCTGGGCTTGGTCATGTCTATTTGGTTTTAGTTTTAGGATAAGTACTGAATGCAATGAGCAGCTAACTTTTTATCATTTAAGTAAAAAAAATCTTGAACCTTAGCCCTTAAAATTGAACTTTATCTAAATCTGATCAAGGGAAAAAAGAGTTTCAAGTCTTGAGGCCACCACCTCCACGCTGCGTTTCTGCATACTCTGGGGTTTGATCTGCCCCAGACTTTATTGTGTGTCATCTGCACTGCAACTGAAAGCAGAGATGAGATGAAGTCCACAAAGCAATTAATAGTATTTTACCATTCAACTTTCGACCTGCATTTGGATTAATAGCTTTGTATTCCATGCACAATGTTACTTCATACACAGTACACTGTAAAATGTACTTAACATGGAATGAACTTATAAAACACTCTCTTGCTAAACAATTAGTATCACCTAGTTTATTCTGATAAATTTGAATGAGATCATCATTATATAACAATCATGAAGAGTGTCCTTGTTACATAAGCAGGACATTGTTACTTCATCCCAGATCCATTTTTAAAAATCATAGCAGCATGAAAATACATTGGTTTTCTTTTACTGTATAATGTTTTAATTCCGTACAAGGGTATGTTTGCATACTGTATATTTCCTTTCCTTGCTATTTAAATAATGAGACTATATGCTACCTTTTATTCTTCATGTATTTTTAGCCACCTTTTTTCTTGAGAAAGGCAAAATTTTCAGAAGTTTATGTTTGGTGAAAAAACAACACACTTAACTCTGGAGCGATCGATCCGGCAGGGGTCGATTTATCGCGTCTAGCGAAGAAGCGATAAATCGACCGCTGAGCGCTCTCCCGTCGATTCTGCTACTCCACTGGAGCAAGAGGTGCAGGCAGAGTCGATGGGGAGCGTCAGCTGTCGACTTACCGCAGTGAAGACACCACGGTAAGTAGATATAAGTACATCAACTTCAGCTACGTTATTCATGTAGCTGAAGTTGCGTAACTTAGATCGATTCCCCCCCCCCCCAAGTGTAAACCAGGACATAGTCATAGAAATGTAAGGCTGGAAGGGACCTCGATAGGTCACCTAGTCCAGTCCCCTGCACTGAGGCAGGAGTAAGTATTATCTAGAAAATAACACATAGAAAATGTATAAGTTAAAAAACCCACCAAGGAACCCCTTACTTAAGCAAAACACTACACACACAATTCTCCCCCTGGGGAGAAGATCCGAGAGAAAACAAACCACATGTGACTGACTTTAGTCAGATCACTTAATGCACTCCTGGAAGGCAAATACTACTGTGAAGAGGGTGGTATAAGAATCTATATTGAATAGAATAGACTGAGTGGCACTTTGAAAAAGTGGCTTTAAGCACATACGTGACTACAAGTTAGGAACAATCCACTTAAAATTCGGACTTACATATACCACTGATTTTACCATTGTTTCTGTAAAGATGGCAGAGTTCACTGCTTCCTTTTCAGCTGAGCCCATTACCTTAGGGGATTCTGTGTTGAGCTGCTGAATACAGCAGTAATGTTACATGAACTCTCCTGCACAGCCTGAATTATCACAGAGGCAAGCGGAATCCTAAACACATGCAGAGGTGTTCCTGAACAGACACAACTCTGATACAGTAGGTGACTCCACAAAACAAGTGCAGATAGTGAGATGGAGTGAGCTTATCAATCCAGTGGTGGGAAACCAGAGTCTGAGAAGTCTGTTAAACCACTTGATAATGTCTTCCCAACTCTCCTGTGTATTCTGAATTATTAGGGGTCTCATAACTGCACAAGAGAAAAAACATTTGGAGTCAGGTGGTCACTCCAGCCTTAAGTCACTCTGTTTTGCCTAGGTGTTGCAGCACATCTAATCTCAATTACCCGTCTGCCTCAGAACTCTGAGTGTTCTTCGATATCGTGACAGAAGCAGTACCAATATAGCTGGCTGCATTGATCATGGAGTGGCACCTTCAACACCACACACTTCAACCTTTCCACAAACTAAATATAGCAGAACCTCAGAGTTACAAACAGGGCTGCCCAGAGGATTCAGGGGGCCTGGGGCAAAGCGGGGGAGCCGACATAAAAAAAGGAGCCACCAGCTGCGGCACTTGTACTCACCGGGCCGGTGCTCCGAGTCTGCGGCGGCGGCAGGTCCTTCACTCGCTCCGCGTCTTCGGCAGCACTGAAGGACCCGCCGCCGAAATGCCACCGAAGACCCGGAGCGACTGAAGGGCCCGCCGCCGAAGTAATTTAAATGACACAAGCACAGAAACAGTTTCCTTACCTTGTCAAAAAAAAATTTAAACTTTCCCCTTTTTTTTTAGTAGTTTACATTTAACACAATACACTCTAATTGCTTTTTAGTTGTTGTTTTTTGGTTTCTATTGCTGCCTGATTGTGGACTTCCGGTTCCAAATGAACTGTTAGCAAAAGTTGACTTTTTAGTGGTTACTACTCTATATCCATGTTGCTAAACGTAGGATAGCATAAGATACTGGCATAGTCATTCTAACAAGTGTCCTGTAGATTGTGCATGTGCACCAATACCTCAGATAAATACAACTCTAAATAACTTGCCTGATGGGAAGGGTCCTTTAAATATCCCTGTACCACCTATCTCCAAGCAATAAATCTCTCTGCCTCAATTCAGTGCATTGGGGGACAGGTAGCTTTGAGACCGCTATAGGAGCATTTGTGGTGAAGACGGGAGCATGTAGAGATTTATAGAGCCTTCACTGCTGGGACAAGCAGCCTAGAGAGATTTATAGGAGGCTTCCCAGTGACGACAGGCAACATGGAGAGATTTATCAACACCTCCCCAATAGATGAGGTACAGCCACTACAACTGCACTTAGTCAATCTGCAAAGGGGTGACATGCTCTAGTCTACATTGCTAATTCATGATGACAAGCTTTTGAATAAATAGGATACTGCTGCTGCTAACTGCAACCTGGATATTTGCAGGTAATGGTGAAGTTGGATTTAAGGTACCTGTAAAAGGAACTGGGTTACTGGTATGAACCATTCTTTCTATGTTAAAATAAAACAATGATTCCTGAGAAGAATTTCCCAGGAGTTCAGCGCTAAAGTGAAGTGCCCTTGAAGTGTGTCTGAAGTGAATAATGTGCAGGGGGACAGACACTGGTAAAAAGAACTTTAAAGGGGAAGAGGGGAAAGAGGAACATTTATTGAAACTATATGCAAAATCCAGAATCTTGCAGAGTCAAAAATATTTTCCTCTCCAAAGGTAAGTCTCTGAGTCAGAGATAACAGTTATTCCTGGAAGGGATGGTTAAAAGTAATCAGAGAAGGGTATAACAATACTAAAGAAAAGGAAACTTCAATCATCACTTCTTCCACTCAAACCCTGCCTTGCAGCGGTTAGATTGGTTTACTTGTTTTTTTACATGAAAGTTTGCAATAATCAAAGGTCGTAAGTTTAAATCCATACTGCTCTTAGCTCATGGCTAAACCAAGATGAAGGTAAATGAGCACTAATGCTTGACTGTTTATGTCAATCATTATTCCAGTTGAAATGAAAGAACCTATAACACGGATTAACTGAGAAACTGGAACTACGGCTTTCCTCAATACAAATGTGGAGGGATACAAATAGGACGGTGCTGCTCTCAGGATGTCTGTGCACCAATACCAGGGTGTTTTCCTGTCTCTGAAATATGCATTTCTCTTTGCCAGCCACAGACAGGATTTGTCAACCCTTTAGACATATGGCAAAGCCCATTTTTACTCGCAAACATAGGGCCTGATAAAAAGCCCATTGAAGTCAATGAGAGTCTTTCCATCAACTTCAAATGGACTTAGGATCATGCTTTTAGAGACGTTGGATGTCATTACTGGAGGGGCTGGAGACTGAAGAATGATCTGGTAGGACCTCATAAAATGGTTGGGTAGAGGGTCTTTTGGTTTTCTTTTGTGGGAATGTCTGTATAGTGACATTTTTGTCATGGGAAATTTAAATGAAAATATTATATAGATACAATTTTAATCATGAGTTTCAACTTTGACAGATATTTAGAGCTGTGCATATGTGCCTATAAAGTAAAACAAAAGTCTTAAACAGGATTTCTGCTTCCAGTGTACAAATATACTGACACTTGTGCAAATATTCTTAGCTACATGCAGTATGCTTTGTTGTCATTGAACATATAGTGGGAGAGCTAACTATTTAATCAAGGTCAGGTGTATATAATTAACTGATGAATATATTTAATTGAAGTCCACATATGAAAACTAAAACAAATTTAACAAGACTACTACTAATCCACTAGGACATCATGACAAACAGTAACAGTTCTACAAAAGAAACATAACATGACAAGAAAAACTGTAGCATTTGTCACGAGTGGTTAAACAAGTCAGTTCATATTTTGTTTGTTTGACCTATCCATGTTAGGTATTGTGATTTAAAATATTAATAAGGCTATAAAACATTAATGAGAAAAATAAAATAAATTTATACCTCAGAAGATAACAGTCAGCTTTCTAATGCTGAAGTAAGAGTTTATTATTTGCAAAGGGGTCATTTTGCTAAAGCTTTGCATGAGAAAAGCACAGGTGTGTTTTTCTCTGTCAAAGGTCCTTGATATAGAACCTCCTTCCTAGAGAAGGTCCATCAGAATCCTTTACTGACTACTTTAGGAATGCTGAAAACCCCTTGTATTTCATTTGTTCCTAATAACCGAGATTAATATTTCCAAACCAGTCTAGGGAATTTAGCAACACAGCTTCCATTAATTTTATAATAGTATCAGTTTTAAAATTAATGGAAGATATTGTTAGTAAATATTAATCTTTTATTATTCTTTTTATATCAAACTCTCGATTTCTTGACCAGACATCACAGAATCTTTTCTTTTTTAGCCAAAGGTGCTGGCTAAACTCTACTGCTAAAGATGGTTTTGTTTTGGAAAAATGAATGCCTTTGTCCTAGAAGTCCTGTACTTCATTATACACTCTGAACTTTAGCTGACCCTATTGTGTTATCATTAAGCTGAATTTTAGCTGCACCTTAGCATGCTATTAAATAATGGATTGTGCATCCTTTGTACTCTGAAATCCAAACATGCAACAATTGTGGCTAAATCCCCTGTTTAAAAAACTCAGTCTGAATTATTTGGAATTCCTCCCTTTGTTCTGACTCTCCCAGTCCTTTGCTTGCCCCCCAGTCCCTTATCCAGTTGGGAGCTAATCTCCTTGGAAAGGGTGGGTTTTTAGAAGCTGCCTGTCTCTGTTCTGTATTTTGACTGGATGTATTATCTCTAGTAATTATTTGAAATCTATCTTTTGCAGTCTGGTGCTTTGATGCTCACAATAGGTGCTCTATTAAATTAAATAATTATACACAGTGAATAAATATGTGGGGACCTTGTCTCACGAAACATACTGCAGGGAACAATCTTGTATTGGCAGACTAGGTAACTTTGTAGGTCTTTTTCATTTCTAACCTCTCTGATTCTACAGTATTTGTACTAGTATTTGAATATAAAGGTTAGCTGGACATTGACTTCTTCTGAAGTGAATATTCAGGGTGAGGGCAGAACACATATAGCCCTTGGAATGCAGAAGGTGGCCACTTGCATAGGGAAGTGAATGTCCTTTGGAAAGCTGCAGTAGCACCTCAACAGAATTATAACTACGTGAAATTAAAGGCTTAGCCAATGCCATGTGGCTATAGGATGGACTCTGGAAGCATCATTTACTGAGCTCTAATTTTTCCTATTTGTTTTCCCTTCTTTCTACCTCTTTTTCCCTCAGCCTTCCCTTTTTTTCCTTTTCCTTTTCTATTTTGGATTAATACCTTTTTTTCCTTCCTTTGCTCTCTCTCTTTCCTCTCCCACTATATTTTCCTTTTCCCACATTTCCTTTTCTGTCTCTCCCTTTACCCCCATGCTTTTTTGCTACTTTCACTCCACCTGTGCGCCTTCCACTTTCTTTCTTCTCCTCTCTCCTGTTTTCTTCTTCATCCCTCCTTTCTTCCCAAATCATTATTTTTATTTCCTGTGGTTCTCAGTCAATTTAATCTGACTAATCAGTTTTAAGGTATGTAGCAGTACACAAGTTGCACAGTGCTAAGTTGGCAGTCTAAAAACAAACTCACTCCAGCTCCTCTCAGCATCTGCAGTCAGTGACAAGGAATTGGCAGCACAGCTATGTTAAGAGTCTGACCACATCAACCTTCTGACTTGTGTGGACAGCTTGAAGGATTGAGCCCTCTATTTTGTGCTACAGAAGAGCAGGGGTTTAGCGACCTCTGGTTTTGCTTCAGCGCACTCTGAAACAAAAGGCAATGAAAACTTCAGCCCGATCCTAAAGTCTCAGACTCCACATTATTTTCATTGGCCTTAGCAGTCGTTATGAGGCTACTGTGTTATCAATCTATTTCACTCAGTTTCCACAGCAGTCCTCACACTCAGTTTCTTAGACCACTCTTGAGAAGAAGGTACTCCATAGCCCCCTGCTTTGTTATATGTTGCCTGCACCCCCCCCCCCCAACCTTTATTTGAGACAGGTGGCTTATTCTGGAGTCACTAACTTCTTCACTAATAGAGAAGACAGCATTTCCTCATGCCAGACCTCTGAACGTCAAGCCACAGTTTTCAAATTGAGCCTACATTATCGGGATGGGAGAAAAAGAGTAACTCCATTGTTTTCCTTGACATCATGGGCTATTAACACTTCTCTAGGTCAACAATTTTCTATATTCATCTGCTATCAGCCATAAAATATATGAAATCCTCAATCCATGTCTGTTTACTGGTACAAGTCAGGAACAATTGAACTTACAGGGTGCCAAGAAGCCAAAATGCAGTAACAAATATGTTTCTCTGTATTAATCAATCAATTGTAAAGCCCTGTTGAGATCCTTGGATGAAAAGTGTTAGATTAGTGCTAACAGTTACTGTAAGAAAAAGTTGTTTGCTGAGTGCTAGTTTTGCAACACATAGTCTTTTGCTGACAGGCCAAGGTTTCTTCAGTGATCTATAAAAATCACTTCTTGCCAAAAAGCCTCATTTCTTTCTATATTATCGAAAGGTTTCTGATTTATTTTTCCTATAGCTCTGCCCACTCTAGGCCATGACATTTAATTATGGATTCTCAGGAAACCTTTCCCTCCATGTCAGAAATACCTTTTCCACAAGGACTCTGACAAAATGACAGCAGGTCCCCATGGTTCTGCCTGTCTACTATTAAATCCTGAATTAACGTAAGCAAACCCTGTCAGCTGTCAGGATAAACAATTCCACCTCCCTTTTCTTCCCCTCCTTCCCTATAGGAAAGCTACTACCCTGGCATCTCACAAAGGGCTGGGTCTCTTGGTAGCCTTCTGTCATCAAGTTGATCTGGATCAACAATTTTCTATGCATTCTTTTGATGTTCTGCAAAATAATACAGTTTCCACTTGACAAGCTAGTTACTGCCTGATGTTCTGCAGCAGCTCTAAGAAAGCTACTTAAAGCCAGTCATAATTAAAAACACGAAAGAAAATGGTTTGACTTCAGCCATAAGTGAGGTCACCAAGGAAAACCTCATAAGTGACTCATCCTACTATATATAGCTTCTACAGCACTTTTAAAACCAGTTGATTGGGTTTACCTTGTTGACCCCTTCAATACATAAACACAGCAAGATGCATTAGACACATCAGCATGTCAAAAAACAACTGAATTCCTTGCCTTGATCATATTCAATGACTCTTAAAAAAAAAAAAAAGTACTGTAAATACACAAAACTCTCTGAGATGGTTTCATAGAAAACATTCTGCCTCAAAACAGCTTCTTTGAATGTACACTTGGTATTTTTTGTCCATGTTGTGGCATTGGCACAATAATTTGAGAGCACCATTGTATGTTGTGACAGTGTCATCCTGCTCCTGTCTCTTTTCTAGTCCCAAACGGCTTGGAGACCGTACTCTGGTGCAATTTACAGTCTTCTCCCCACTTCCCTTATAAACTTGTGCAGCTCTGTATTTACAATAGCATACACTCCTTAGCTCACTCAGCCAAGGAGGGGGGAAGATACCTCCTGTGTCCCTCCAGAAGCTCTCTCATGGCTCCAACTCTCAAAAACCTACCAGTCAGTCAGTCAGTCAGTGTCTGTCACTCTCTTCCCCTCTGAACACGTCCTGCCGGTGCCTTTCTACTTTCTGGGCTAATGGGTTAATTAGCATTGTCATGCCCCCCAGCCCATCCCCATTCTATCAATTAGACCCAGCTTTGGCCCTCAGGTTTACTCCAGGGCACTTTAATTGGTGACCCATTGATCAGAGTACTGGTACAGATGCTGTTGCCAATACTCTATCACAGATGTCTATACGAAATTCCAAATATTAAGTTGGCATTAGGAGGAGCCATACAATTTCTCCCTCATTTGGGTAGGACTAATTTTGATTAGGAGTGTTTTTGCCTTCCTATGATAACATTAATAAAACAAGTTAAATATATTTGTAAATGTTTTTGAAAAGTTAAAAATGCAAAGAAGGTTTTTTTTATGTAGAATAATGAGAGCATCAATTCATGACAGATGTGAAGGATCCATGGTAATCATCTATTCTTACACTGCTGAGTAAATGCGGGGCCAAGTAAATTAAAGGGACCCAGTAACCAGGGAAATAAGTGATTTAAGTGCTCATTGTTGCAACTATAAAGATATATATTCTGTCTGTTCTTTGATATATAAGATCATGACCCTGAAGCTTTTAAAATATATTAGGCAAGAGAATCTGCAAAATCCCTGAAGATTATTATCATCATCATCATCATCATCATCAATGGAAATCTTTTTCTGTCAGTTTGTGGGTTTATAGTAAAATTGACGTCACTATTAGACTGATCTAGAAGACTAAATTTCACGGATCAATTTTCTGGGATACATTCTTCTATTTAATTTGCACAAAAATCTAATCTCTTTCTGTTTTAGGTATTTGAAGAGCACCCATCCCCATAGTATCGAAATGCTAGTTTTGACAATTTTATTTTCCAGATTTGGTTCAAAATCACTGAACCCATACAGCAAAGCCAACATTTAAAACAAAATTGGCATAGCCTCACTGTTTGTGAGATTTCATGGGAACTAGAAGACCTAGCACATGAGAAACTGTCAGAAACAGCTTGTTATAAAACAAAAACAAAGCCACAAAGCTCAGTTTTGAAAAATTCATGCCTATCTAGGGACACCAATATTTTTATTCCAAGGTCTCCTGAAACAGATGCCTGCCCCTCAAAGCAGTTTTGGATTAAATCTGTAAGTTTGCCCTTGTTCAAACTGAAACCAGCCACTTTTCAGTTGTTTTTGTGTTTTACTGTAAAACTGATTTATTCACAAGCACTAACACTAATCTATTGCTAGTATTCTAGTTGATTAGCTGATGAGATTTTTAATTGTTAAACAAGCCACAAAATTTTAATGTTACATAATTATCTCTGTTGACTTTTCTGTTATTGTTTGTCTTGTCAACAAAGCTGGAGAACGTTAATAAGAATATTTGTGAATCGAAAATGTCCCCGAAGCCTAATTCACTTCTAAGTTTGAATAATTTATCTTACTTGTATTTATTTCATTTATACACACACAAGCTTTGAAAGTACTGGTGACTACATGGAAACTCTGCCACAACCATAACTACTGCACAACACATATAAATAGCCTGGCAAATTAAATGCAGCTGATTTTTTAAAATCATCAATAAAACATGCTGTGGCACTTCTGTATCATGTACTCAAATTTTATAGCACACTCCAATTTACATGTTGTCATCATTAGTGTTAATATTTACATGCTCCAATCACACTAAACTAGCAGGTCCTTAATTTCTGTGATGTTTCAGGAGTTGCTCTAATTTCTGCCTCTCCATTTGTAGCTGGCATTGGTTCCTTTTTAGCTACTGAACACTGCACCTGGAATTCCAGGGGAGGGTGCAAAATCTGCACCTCTCATGTGCTGTTGATATTTATTAAATACTGTAGCTTCACTAAACTCTCCTTTCTACTTAGAGAAATATAACATTCAATTAGCAAGAAAATGTGTGCATGCTTGTAACAATCTAGCAAAACTAAACAGACAGATGGCAAAATGAAAGCAATACATTGTTGAAATGGATTTATAAGAGAATTAAGCATCTGTATGGATCATCCATTTGGACTAATATAATCTTGTAAGGCATTCAAATACTATGGTGATGAGTGTGGTATAAGTAGTTAAAAAAGAAAGATTTTATTTATTTCAATTTATTTCTAGTGTAACTATCCTATGCACTGCATCCTACAGCTATTACAAAGCTTCTTCGGTGGTACTCAAGAATGTTACCGTATATACTCATTCATTAGCCCGTTCGTTTATAAGACGACCCCCCCAAAATGGATAGGTAAAAATAGCAAAAACTGTATGACCCTTTCATAAGCCAACCCTATACTTCAGGGGTTGGCAAACTTTGGCTCCCGGCCCGTCAGGGTAAGCCGCTGGCGGGTCGGGACAGTTTATTTACTTGGAGCATCTGCAGGCATGGAGCTCCTCAGCTCGCCACTTCCCGCAGCTCCCATTGGCTGGGAAGAGCGAATTGTGGCCACAGAGAGCTGAGGGGCTCCATGTCTGCAGATGCTCCAGGTAAACAAAATGACAATGTATTAGATATTCAATTCAATGGTTCCACAGAGTTTAAAATCATCAAATTTTGGTGTAGACCTGATTATAAGCCGACCCCCGGTCTTTGATGCTTCACTTTTTTACCAAAAATATTCGGCTTATGAACAAGTATATACGGTAGTTTATTTTTATAGTACAATGCCACCCCTACCTCAGGATTTCCCAATCCACCTTTTTTAATTTCCACAGATTCCAGGTCCAGAAAGGACCATTGTGGTCATCTAATCTATCTGTATAACACAGGCCGTAGAAGCTCCCCTAAATGACTCCTAGATCATATCTTGTACAAAGATAGCCAATCTTGATTTTAAAATTGCCAGCGATGGAGCATCCACTGTAATCTTTGGTAAATTGTTCCAATGGTTAGTTACTCTCACTGTTAAAAATGTATGTCTTATATCCAGTCTGAATTTGTCTAGCTTCAACTTCCAGCCATTGGATCATATTATACCTTTCTCTGCTAGACTGAAGAGCCCATTATTAAACATTTGTTCCCCATGTAGGTACTTACAGACTGTGATCAAGTAACCTCTTAACCGTCTCTTGGTTAAACTAAGTGTACAGCTCTTTGAGTATCACTATCAGGCATGTTTTCTAATCCTTTAATCATTCTCGTGGCTCACCTCTGAACCCTCTCCAATTTACCATGATCCTTGAATTGTGGACAGCAGATCTGGACACATTATTCCAGCAATGGTCACACTAGTGCCAAACACAGAGGTAAAATATCCTCTCTATTCCAACTCAAGATTCCCATTTATGCATCCAAGGATCACATTAGCACTCTTGGCCACAGAGGCACACTTGGAGCTCATGTTCAGCTGATTATCCACCATGATCGCCAATCTTCTTCAGAGTCACTGCTTCCCAGGGTAAAGTCCC
Source organism: Emys orbicularis (assembly GCF_028017835.1). Taxonomy (NCBI): domain Eukaryota; kingdom Metazoa; phylum Chordata; order Testudines; family Emydidae; genus Emys; species Emys orbicularis. Next base: position 93,100,542 of record NC_088691.1, on the reverse strand, counting down.
CCATCCTGTAAGCATGACCTAAATTCTTTGTTCCTACAGGTATATATTTACAATTAGCCATATTTGCCCTTTTAAGTCTGGCTTTTAGGCCCCTATGGAGCACTTTGATCCACAGAGGCAGATCCTTCTGTCCATGCATTGTCCCATTGAAATGAATGGGGGTCAGCACATGGGGATCTGATTGCAGGATTAGGGGTATGGTTGGAATGCTCTTTGTGATATGGACTGTCTTTATCTCTTGTAGTGTGCAATGCAAAGCACATTGCTGGTGCTAAACAAGTAACGACAACAAAATTAATAATAGCAATTATAGTAAATTAATTTAGACAGTAGAACAGAACAGATAATGTGAGAAATAAAGATTTATGGTAGAAGGAAATGCGAGCTATCATTCTGTTTGCCACTGTGCAGGCAACACGATTGATCTCCAGGGTGGAGCTGCCACTGTCAGAAAGCAGCTTCTGTCAACCAGCTTACCTAGGGGCTTTGTTGCCTGCCAGCCAACTCAGGCACAGGCTTTGCAGAAACCCATTCAGTTATTCTCCCAACAGCAAGTGCCAAAGTAGGAAAGGAGAATCCAGAACAAAATGAGGGGTTCTGAACCAGAAAGTAAGGAACCAACAACAGACTTTGACACCTAGAGATTGCTAACCAAAGATTACAACAGAAAGACCCTAAATAATTTTGTAAGCAACTGAGGGGAGTTCTGTTTCACATACATTCACAGTTTACGCACCAATTGCAGCCTCAATTCTGAATCTCCAGATTCAGTCTACACTGAAACTGTCACAATGGGACTTCTGTATTCTAGATAAGTTTAAGCAGATGGGATTGTATCATTTTTTTAAACTAGAAAGTTAGAACAGGATTCACTGAAACCTGCTTTTGAGCTTATTGTACTATGGATTTTGATTTTTAATTGATTGAAAATACTAAGAACATACTGAAAATGGGATAACTGCAGTGCATCTTGTCACCCATAGAGTAGGAAGTTGTAACATCTTATTTTAATAGGATAATAAAAATTGTTAAATATTAAAAACAGTTCAAGATTTCTACTACATGGAAGTAAGGCACATAGTGGGGCATCAAATACTTTCCATCGGTTTGAGTGATGGATTTTGATTCAGTAGCATTCTAAATTGCACAAGTGTGAATGACTACATTAGGTGTAGGGCAGGAGAAAATCAGACCCAAGGTCATTCAGCCCTACCCCATCTCCAACTGGAGAGTTAGCAAGTGCCATGAAAGGAGGCAGAGTTACTATAATGAAGTTGTCAGCCAGGGTAGGGATGGGTCCTCGTCTAAGGCCTGGTCTACACTCCGGAGGTAAGTGTAGACATGCCCAAACTGAGGAACCCTCTTCCCCCTCGAATGATCTGAGTGAGGAGAGGCAGAGATGCAAAGGGAAATACCACAGGAACCCAGTTTGTCTCCACAACTACAAAATTCTAGTAGACTACAAGGATTCTAAGGACACCATGCCATGGAAATGTCATGGGATAGGGTTTGGGTCATTGTTCTTAGAACTTAGTATGATTTTACTAATGCAGTTACAGAATACTTAGGCCTGGAAGGATTAGATTTTTATTAGTAAATGTCAGTTAATGTTGATTTCACTGTACACACAAGAACTAACAAAAATATTTCCATCAATAATAATTGAAAGTTACAGATAGGCAAAGTAAGAAAAATGCTGCTTGAGAACATATTAAAGGCTCACCTTAACGTGGACAAAACATGCTGTGATGCCAGCATTAGTGGAGGTGGTTTAAGGATATTTACTTTGTATAATTTGACATGTGTTGTTGACAATTTGTGTTTCAATGGTTTATAAAGCTTTAATTTTTTTAATCTAAGTTATTGTCTGAACCCCCCTATAATTTATTATAACTCTGAAAATGTAAATAAATAAAAATCTAAAAAAAGCTTAAAAATAAAAATCTAACTCTGTCAAGCCTAAGAATACTCTAGCCTAGAGAGGTCTGTGTGTATCCATCCCTAGCTGAGCAGTTACCATTTAGCAGCCACAGGGAAAATATACACATTTGCTTAAAGAGTTAATTCATTCTCTTCATGACTGAAAATCATCTCTAAGGCTGCTCTTCATTTAGAAACAAAACTGCCAGTAACACACAGAATTAAACAAAAACTAAGAATTCCATGTTACTGTACCTTGAAATGAGTTTATGCCCTGTGCCTTGCCAAGAAGTGGCAAACTTCAGAAAATATATATATTCCCATCCTTTGCCATTCCCAAGAATCCTCCATAAGAAATTTTAAGAAGTTACATAAGAGTCAGCGCTTAATAATTCGTAAAAGGAGCTTAATGCATCAGAGCTGCCCATCTGATTCAAAGCAACATTTTCTTTCTTTTCCCTTTCCCTCCCATTTTTTTTTTACAGAAAAGAGACAGAAAGAGTCATAAAAAAAAAGAGAGAGAGAGAGAGTAAAAGCCAGCTTTTTTCTTCAGCTCAGAGGTCTTGTACGTTCGACAACTGGTCACACCACCATTTAGTTAGGTAAAATAAAACCAAACAAACCACAATTTGTCTCACAATGCTACTACTTTTAAAATTCTGTCACCCATTTCCTCCTATAAATCTATATTAAAAATCATCTATCCACAGCACTTATAGGCATGGCCTCAAAGAATAACTGCAAGAAGCATCTTAGGCCTACATTGACTGTGTATCCTAGGCAACCAAGTAATGGCTAAAGCACTGCAGTGTTTGTTTAAAACGTGATGTGGAAAGTAATCAGAGGGCTTCATTTCTGAGGAAATTCCTTTTCAATGTAAGTGTCTCACTGTATTATAAGTGGCGCTGTTTCCCCCACGACAGTTTAGTTGTCTTGCCATTTCTATTATGAATCCCTATTTTCCTAGGTTTGTAACTTGGCTGTAAAAATTTGTTCCTGGCAAAAAATGTGGCATGCAAAGGTCTGGCTCCATCAACTTTGTTGTTGTTATTGACAAACTAACTAAATAAAATGTCTTGCGCTTTTTAAGTAAAAAAAAAAAGTGCAAAAATAAATAAATAGATGTCTGCCCACAAAAAAAAAGAAGAAAAGAAATTAGATCACAAAAATGTAGTTTGACAAACTGCTAGTCCACTGTTTGACTTCTTTTTCAATTCTGAAGGATATGAAAGTATAATGAATGATTAATGGTCTGGTAAAGCAGTAGTCCCTTTTCTAATAAATTTAATCAGTATTTTTTTAGGCTGCGCTCTAAAGGGATCACCAAAATAATATGGGCCAAATTCTACTCTTAGTTATGCCAGAGAGAATTTGGCTCTGTATATTTAGAAAACATTATATGTACTTAAAGAGCGTTTGGTCTGTTTATGGTGTCTCTGTGAGGACTCTGGTTCCAGATTTACAGAGCTATGTGCCTAATGGGATTTACAAATGCTCCAATCCAAGTTAGGTGCCTAATTCCCATTGAAAGTCAATAGACGTTAGGTGCCTAACTCACTAACCCACATTTGAGCTGGGAGGTGCAATTCACAGCTTGCTAAACATACCCATGTGTCAAGATCCTGACTAGGGGAGTCGGAACCAAGGATCAGAGCAGGGTCAAACCTGAAGCTGAGTAGCACAGGAGTTCATAGTCAAGTTCCAGGCCAGGATCAATAACAAGGATCAGAGTCCGAGTCAGCCAAGGTCAAAGCCAGGAGTTCAAGAACTGAGAACAGGCATGGTCATGGAAGCTACTGCAGAAAATCCACAGTGTTACCTAGATACTTTCTGGGATGCCCCTGGGGTTTATATAGGACAGGGATTCAATCAGGAGCCACGAGGCTGCTGCTTGTCTGACTCGTTGAGGCAGGACTTCCTGTGGTCTGTGTCGTCAACAGGTCATGGGTAGTGGAGCATAAGCTGGTTACAGCTGCTGCTGGGTAGTAATATGGAGGTGTCTGCTACCTGACAACACTGCACACACAGGTTTGAGACCCACTGGGCCTTATACTACACTAGCTCTACTTAAGCTAGCATCTAAAAACAGCAGCCTATTCATATGGGCAGCAGCTTAGAATACCAACCCTGAGTACTATTCTGCCTGTCCCTCTTGATATGTACTTAAGCAGTAGCCTGAGGTGCCCTGGGCACATTGCTATTTTATAGATGCTGACACAGGTACATTTACAGAAGCTAGGAATCACATCACCCATCTCAAATGTACCCACAGGAACTTTTGTAAATCACAACACATGCCTATGGAAAGTAGGCGTCACAGGATGTGCTGCATAAGAGACACAGCGTAACAGTACCCTGTGGCCCTCTGTTTGGCCAAGCCTTCTATTTAGCCCCAGGGGTTGCCCCAGGACGTTGTCTGGTCAACCACACAGACATTGGCCTGCTGCAACACCAGACCCTGCTACATCTCCACCCTGACTCTGACCCTGATTCCTGCCTCTCGACTCTAACCTGGTATTGCTTCTGAATTCTGGTCTTTGACCCCGGCCTGACCCTGACCCTTGCTTATGGAACCTGGCTCTTGAGATCACTCCAGCTTCTGCCCTTGATGCCACGGATATCTCAGAAAGGACTTTCTGGTAACGCTTTGGTGACAAGCGGTACCCTCTGGGAGCAACTGCCTGGTCACCAGAAGCTATGGGATTCATGCTGGAGATGGATCAGACTGGAGATGAAAATGGGAGCTCAGGTGGCCAATCTAGTCCTATTCAACCTAGTCCTACAGTTCACCCAGATACTGCCCCTGGGGGAAAACGGCGCAATCCCGAAATCATGACTGACACTCTCAGAACGTTTGTCCACCATCCACAAATGGTTTGGTGGAACAATCCAACAGAACATTCAAAACTATGCTCAGGAGGTTCGTCATTATGGATGTCCAACAATGGGACCAGTTGCTCCCCCCTTCTTGTTTGCCGCATGAGATGTATCACAGTCCTCCCCCAGCTTCTCTCTGTTCAAGCTACTATATGAGAGGCAACCATGAGGGATTTTAGGTCTTGCTTGAGAAGGGTGGGAATAACAACCGCCTCAAGCCAATAATGTGATACAATACATCCTTAACTTGCAAGAGAAGCCTGAAGCTCATTCCTCAGAGAGAACCTCTTATGTGTCCGGAACACACAGAGAGCAGCCTATAATAAAAAGGCCCCCCTCCAGGTGTTTCAACCCAGTGACTGGGTTCTCTTACTATTGCTCTGAATGAAAGCTGCTAGCCCCACTGGCAGGGGCCATCTGAGGTAATACAACTAGTGGGGCCACGGAATTGCAAAATCTGACAACAATTTATTCAGAGCAATTTGAATTGTTTGATAAACTGGTCACAAGCAAACACACATTGTAATATGGCCAAATGCCAAATCATTTCTCTATAAGCAAAGCATATAGACCATGCTTATAGTATATTCCGCAAAGCAGCAGTTCCAAAAAGGACTTATGGGTCATGGCTGTTAACCAACTGACCGTGAGCTGCAATGCTGTAACTAAGAGGGCTAATGTGATCCTTGGATGTAAAATAGGAATATCAGGTAGGAGTAAGGAGATGGTATTACCTTTTGTCTATAGCATGGTACCATTCTGTGTCCACTTCTGGTGTCCATGCTTCAAAAAGGTTATTGAAAAATTGGAGAGGGTTCAAAAGAGAGCCACAAGATTTCCCTATCTCTGCTGGATTTCTTCCCCTTCCCTGAATTTCAAACCTTTTTGGATATTGCCTAACAGTTAGATGACCTCCTGAGGTCCCTTCCAACCCTGATATTCTATGATTCTATGATTCAAAGATGAAATTTATACCAGCTCAAAGATACTTCTAAAAACCAAATATTTTGCCTTTGAAATATACCTCATTACACCAGTTGGCACATGTTTTTGAAAAAAATGTTCCTGTGGAAGAATACTCCTACACATCCTCTACAATAGTTTTATCCCTTTCTCATCACCCTTCAGATTATTCAGAGACACTTAAAATTACAAACTGGGACATACAGAAAAGGCACAAAATGACCTTCACTTGCACTAAGCACTTAACTTGCCCTTGTTAAGGTTCATAGTAGTACCATTATAATACTTATTACTTTATATAGCACTTTTAATCTATAGATGTCAAGGCTTTTATACACAGTACATGAACCCTCTGGAAAATCTAGTAAATTAAATACACCTCTGCCCCAATATAACATGACCCGATATAACACAAATTCGGATATAACGTGGTAAAGCAGCGCTGGGGGGGGGAGGGGCTGCGCACTCCAGTGGATCAAAGCAAGTTTGATATAACACGGTTTCACCTATAACGTGGTAAGATTTTTTGGCTCCCGAGGACAGCGTTATATCGGGGTAGAGGCGTATAACAAAACATGCTTATAATGTATACATATTTACCCAGTAGGCTGGAATCACCCCTTCAAGGATATTCAGATGTTAGTAATAAGTGTGGCTCTAACTCCTCTAATCAATCAGGCATAAATTTCTTATCTTCACCCTCAACGCCCTCCATAACTTCAGCCCAGCCTTCATATCCAACCTAGGTCATGATTCAAATCTTACTTGCGTTGGTGTAGTCCTACTGACCTCAGAAGAGTTCTTCCTGGTTTGGAACAGTGGATGAGAGCAGAATTAAGCCAAATCCTCAACTGGAATAAATCAGCACAGTTCCATTATTTTCAATGGAGTTACACTGATTCATGCTAGCTAAAAATCTGGCCCATAATTTCTTTCTACATCCTACCCCTCTCCTTTTACCCAGCAACAATGCCAGCTTTGATGTTCCAACCATTCTGTTCCTACAAAAGGAATGCTCTGCCAATTATGGTTTGCCTGGCAAAGTAGATAAAAATCAACTCTAAAAAAATCAGATTTTTTTTATTCAAATCAGTTTTTTAATTAAAATGAAGACATTTTCTTTTAAAAAAATAAGCCTATTTAAATTTAAATTTGAAATTATGTTAACCTATATTAAGGCCTAAATTTACAATAATCTATTAAAATTATTTAAATTAAATTTTAAAAAAATGTAAGCAGAACATGTTTGCTGCTAAAGTTTTTTAAAAAGTCAAACCACATAATTGGGAGAGGTCACTGGCTAACCATCTGGAATCAGAGTTTGATGAAGTGCTAAACCAGCTTTTGATAGCAGTAGACACTTATACAGGTGCAGACAGAATACTTTCTTCATTTCATTTGATTCAACTAGTTGAGTTGAATGATGAGTTTGTTCCAAACTGAAAATTAATTGGAATTTGAAAAAGCAGGAAAGCTTGTTTTCTTCTTCAAATCTATGAATACCAATGAAATGTAAAAGGTGAGACCTATTAACTTAAAATCTTTGAAGAACAAGGTGACCAAAACCAGTTTAATTAACTAAATACTGATATTTCCTTTGTTTAATAAATCAGTTACTTTTAAATGCAAAACATGAGTTGATAAGAAAAAAAGTAAATGTATGTATCCAGCCCATTTAAGATAATTTTACTTAACCAACTAAAGACAATTTTGAAATGCTGTTTTTGTGCATTTTACTTGCATTCCAATGTCTATCCAAATGCAGCTTGGCATAAATCACAAATAAAAAAAATCTAATAAATAAAAAGTATCATTTATTATTTTCTAACATAATAAAAAAGTAAAAATTAAGAATATGAAACAGTGTATATTAAGCCACGTAACTGCTAAAATAAATGTGTATAGATATAATGTATCTGCCTGGTTAGCAAAAAGTACTACCAAATTATACCAATCAATAAGAATCAACCTTTCTCTAGGAAAAATAACTAAAAATACAAATGCAAAACAAGATAAAAATGGATTATTTAAATTAAGGTTTCCTGCTTGCTGATTAAAATTGGTGATTTAAAATCTATCCACCCTGCTGCCAGGCCACTATCATCTTGTCATTCAAATCTCTCCGTAATATTATTTATCTCAATTTCTAATACTTATTTTAAATAATACTTCTCCAAGGATCTAGACACCTTTGCCGTCAATTAAACATAGAATCACAATTCAAAGACCTCAACCAGGAACTGCTTCTCACACAAAAAAGTACTGGTTTAGAGACGGAATCAATACATAGTCAATATCCACTTATCACAATATCAGCCCTTATTATGCCTTTCCTCTTAAAACCATGGTAAATACACAGGCCTTGCAGCATGCCCCGGAGGTCAGCGAAGATGGGCTTTTATTCAGACAAATGAGGAGGAGCAATTTGCAAAAGTTAAGGACCCCTCCTAGAAAATGCCCTGTTAGTAACTTTAGTAACCTGTTATCCCTTTTGATAATACTGAGTAGCTCTAGCTTGAGCATCTCTGCCTAGTCAAAGAGACCTTAGGCATTTAAGGGTGGTCTTGACGCAACCTTCTCTATACTCCTATTCAAGAATGAAAAATTGGATAACTGTTGTCTGATATCTTAACTGTCAGCATCAAATGGTGATTTCATACGCAAAAGCTATAAAACAGGATCTTCAGGTAATATGGTCAATTTTATCTGCAAAACAAATAGACATTTCTCTATGGTTGATTTCCCCCCACACCTCCAAAATGCCAAAACACCATATTTCCAGATCTAGGCAATGTTCCAGCCTGCTTGGCCATCATAAAGTCATTATAAACTAGACATCAAAGAATCACAGCTGTAGCCACGTGGATATTAGAATAAGGGCTTTTGATACTGACTACAAAAGTCATCTAAGCAGCCTTTTGATCCAGCACAACACACTGCAATCTCTCTCTCTCTCTCTCTCTCTCTCTCAAACACACAGACACATACAAATCAAGACTAAGTTCTTCTGCAATACTCAGAAGAAGTCGGTCAACATTCACAACTGCTATATTAAAAATAAAAACGGAGGCCAGTTTCTCTGCTTCTCCAAGCTTATGATAAGCACAGCAGAGAAAGGGGGCTGTCAGGGAGCTGGTTAAATCTCTGAAATTCTCAAGGCAGACCTGGGCAGCCTTAGGGTTGCTCTAATTTGTACCACCTGGCTTGCATCCCTACAGGGCAGTAGCTTGCTGAGAACAAATGGAATGCAACATGTTCTGGCCGTGGCCCCTCCCTGTCCCACCACACTCCAACATGCCCCCTGTGCTGGGGCCAAAGAGAGCAGTACAAGTGCTAGCTATGTTGGCTATGCACCGGATGAGATCTCCTCCACAACAGGGAAATTCTCAACTGGTCAGATCTGGATGCTTTGCAGTGAGTGTCACAAAGAGGCTGAAACATAATCAAGAATTTGGGCTCAAAACATTTTACTGAACCATTAAGATGTGCACTTCCCTAAACTGAATCTCAGCAAGGTCATATTGCTCTAATCCTTGTCCTTCTTTGGCAGCTTTTGTTTCTTCATTTGTCGTGTAACATCTAAAATTCGGGATGTCGACCTATTGGGGTAGAGACCATATATGTGTTTCTGCAAAGCAGTTTTTGTGCACCTAAAAAAAATTATAAAAGGAAGCTCATAATTTTTTTAATATTACCCATCACCCTTCATTTAGATAAACACTAAAACTGAAACACTAAATGACAAAAGCAAGAAAATTCAGAGATAAAGCTAACTTACTCCATCATTGTGCATTTTTCTTTTGACAAACTGGCTTGAATTAAGAAATACTCTTTATTTAATCCCTTCTTGTCTCAGTTTGTGTCACAACAGTAATGTTGTTTCAGAACTGTTTTTTATTTAATTAGGAAAAGATGTAAAAAACCACAACGCCACAGAATACAGAACAAGGAAAAGAGCTTTAAAATTGTTATTCCTTTAAGAAGGCAGTCTAGTAATAAAGCTGTTTAAATTATGCATGGAGCGCTGTATTCTCCCAAAGACACACATTTATTATCTCCTGAGACTCTGTGTATTAGATATTAGATTGGCCATGTGAAGATTCTGTTATAAGATTTCAGTGTAAAAAATGCTTCGGGAGATGGTAACAGCTCTGTACAGTAACAGTTAGCAGTGGATATTAGTCATCTACATCGCCTCAGTGTTAACATTTAAATTAGGTTCATAAAAGTTGTTTTTTAAAATCTATCCCATGGAAAGCAATTACCCTGACAGCCTCAAAGGATGGAACAGTCCCTGCGCTTTTTGGACAATGTGCTGAGTGCCCTCGATTTGCACTGGCTGCAATGGACATAGAGAGAGAAAGTTAAACACTGCGCGATCTGGTCCTTATTTTCCAACAAACTCTACTGCAACCAGTTCTCTTCCTGAATTATTTTCACTACCTTTAATTATTGCATAGAATCAAACAAGCAATGTATGCTATTGGGTCATATTGCAACCCATGCTTAGTGCATGGAACTCCCATTCATGCTAACTGGAGTACTGAGCCAAGGCTGCAGTTAGAATGCGGTCCATAGCTTTCCATTTCTAAATTTCCTCTTACCGGGGGCATATATTCAGACTATTTTAATTTGTTTTGTTTTCCTGTAATTCTTCAAGAAGATAGGAGGCAACTCTGAAAATGAAAAGCCAGACTCTGACAGGCCCTTAGGGTAGTGTGGAAGTGGGGACAAAGAGACAGTCAGAACCACAGGGGTTCATATCACTCCAAAGGCAGCAGGAAGGAGTGAAGACCGTCATACACGGGAGTATGCTACAAGGAGATGTAGCAGGGCATAATGCTTCCACTAGGGCAAGGCAGTACCCATATAAGTGGCTAACACAGCCCGAAATAATGAATATACCATGAAGACATGATATGGGAACCCTCTTTTCATTAGGGCATTTTGTATCTTAAGAATACTATATAATACATAACAATGGGGAAAGCAGTTGGAAAAATTAAGAATCATAAGGACACACTGAAGCAAAGAAATCCCAAATCTTCTGGAGGTTCACATAAGTACATCTCTATGCATCTGATCTGAGGACTCTTCTACCCCAGCCCTTCCACCTCCCAAAAGAGCTCAAACCTTTGGTGATATCTCAGGAAGTCCATACTGAGGTCTAAATCCATGTAGCGGTCTGTGCTTTATTTGTGGCGGCCTTCCAATCCTGTGTGCTGTGGTATTTCTCCAGAGTCACAGGCATATAATGTAAACTGGGCACTACGGAGCCACCAGAGGAAGCCCAGCTCTTGCAAGTTGTGAAGGCAAACCTGGTTCACCTGAGACCATCAGAGCTGCAGAGACCCTGATATGGATTTGTCAAAGCTGAAGCTGAGCAAAGCTAAGGGGGCTTTTGGACAGGGAGAGGTACGATGCAAGGATGGAGAAGAAAAAGGTATGTTGAGAGAAGAGGATTTACTGAGCCCAGGCTGGGGTTGAGCCAGAATGCTGATTTTATTAAAGAGAGTGAGAAAAGGAGAGGCAGAACTCCCATTGACTGCAATGGGGTCAGCATTCCATCCAAGAAGTGCAAGGCCAGGGATCGGATCAGGGAGATTTCTGATTAGACAAAATTCACATCTGTGTCACAGCGCTCAAACAGTAGAAAAATACTCTTGTTCTTCATGTGGAGAAAGCCTGAATTAATTATATTAATAGCATTTTACTTACATTGTACCTGTGAAATGTTAAGAATAAAGGATTCACAGCACAAGCATATGAAAGCTGTTACAATATCTAAACTGGAAAGATTCACAGCAAATAATGGAAGCCAAAAGATCATTATGAAGAATACAAATTTGGAGAGGAAAAAAACCATAGTTGTTACTGGAACAAGATAGATTCAAACTGAAAAGACTATAAGCTGGCAAGTGTTAGTTGGACAATACTAATGTGAGTAAGGTACATATTATTAAAAAGATGAGGGTAAGAGTGTCATTACAGATAGATTACAGTACATATAAAGGAAAACCTGAAATGGTATTCCTTGAAATCCATGAGTTTTGAGCACGCAAGGAATCCAGCATCAGGTAATAAGGCTAGCAAGACGGGCAGGGAAGATATGTGATATTGAAGGGGAGAGCTTATTTTAATTTATAATGTAACTGGAATAGATAAAGTTTGTACCATACAAATGATATGCAAGTGCACAGTTCATTTGTTCAAGAGCACAAGGAAAACTAGCCAAGTATCTCGGATACTTATAAGAAAGGAAAATCAACTTTTTTTAATTAGAGAGACAAGGTGGATGAGGTAATATCTTTTGTTATTGAAAGAAACAAGCTTTTGAGCATATACAGAGCTTTTCTTCAGCCAGAGCCAGTTCTAGCCCACTGGGGGCCCTAAGCAGGAATATTCCTCCCCCCGACATACAACACATAATAAACAGCAAATGGGTGGCCCCTTGAGCTGCGTGGGGCCCTCAACAACTGCTTAGTCTGATTAAGCTCTGTCTCCAGCTATACTATTTTAAAACACATTGAATCCCAATATAAATGGCAAGATTTTGAAACTATCCTGAAGTTGCCCACATAAATTATGCACATTTACAGTTTTGCTGAGGCTATTTTTGAACATTTATTCCTCATAAAAAAGTCACTGCTAACAAACCCCTGCCAATATTTTAGTTCCTCCTGACTTTAATGTAGTCGGACATTTTCCCTACTTTTATGATCTCAGAATGAATGGATTATACAGAGTATGCAGGTATAAAATATGTTTTTTTAAGAAACAACAAGGTAATTAAAACATTCATTCAATTTTAATTAGCCCACTTATAGCTGTAAGAAATCTGGTTTGTCCATGTGTGCATTTAAAAAATGTTTTTATATTAATGTACATCTGTCATAAACAGTATAAATCAGGATTGTAGAACATATTTGCATTTTTTTCCCCACTACCACAGTAAAAAACGGGAAGGACAGAATTATTAGTGCATTTCAAACAGTGTGCATATTGCTTTAGAATGTAGCCTGGTTGCCTGTTTTCACACCTACACAACTTATGTTCCTAGCTAGTGCAATTTAAAGATTAAATATGGACCCTGGATGTCAGCTTCCAAAAAAAAAATCTTATTAAGAAATTGTGTACAGATTTGCACTTGTTATTTCAGAATACAATAGTAAATGTAAGGTTTTAGCTTCTTCAGAAACTGAAACAAAATGAGGGTATTTTTCTCATAAATTCAAATCTCAAGTCCCAATCCTGCTACTGCTAGTGTAAATTTTTATTCCCACAAGGACTCCCGTGAAGGAGTTGAGAGTCTTTACCCGGCTATACTGACACAGGAGATGTCACTACAATTCTAAATTCACACCTGAAGATGCAAAAGGCTATCCACAAAAACTGGAGCCATGATGACCATTACATATAAACAAACCAAGAGAACCTGACACAATCAGGCAGCATCCTGAATGGTGAGAGCAGTAGCCACTTTCATTTGCTTATGCCCTCTTACTATGTTCATTGCCTAGATACTATGCTAACTGGCTGGCACTGAATGAGCTGGGGCTCTAAGAGGGGTTCAAGATCCACCTCCTATTTCTGCCTGGTTGTCCTCCAGATCAAGGGACTTGTAGTCCAGGGAACGTTGAGTTGTAAGTCTCAGAGCAAGGACTCCTGGGAGAAGTAGCAGCATAAAGCCAAGGCACTTTTCTCAGTGTGGAGTGAGAACTAAAGAAAACAACAGCCTGATGGATAGCTTCTCCACTGAGGGTGTTATTGGGATCTAGATAAAGGCTGCGGTGAAGGGAGGGAGGAGTGAGAGGGAGCCAAAAATAAAGTCTGAGGAAGGGCCAAAAAAGGATGCCTAGAAGGAAGGCAGGCAAGAAAACCAGCCAGTCCACCAGTTCAGGAAGAAGCCCAAGTGAGAGCCAGGGTCTAAGAGACTGATCAAGGGAAAAGGAGGCATGGCCATGATTTGGTCATGAGAGGTAAGCAATCCCCTTACATTGGCAAGATACCCAAGATAAAATAGTCAGAGAGATTATAATTTTGCAGGGTTGCTGTAGTCATGTTGGTCCCAAGATATGAGAGAGACAATGTGGGTGAGGTAATATCTTTTATTGGAGCCACTTCTGTTGGTGGAAGAGACAAGCTTTCAAGCTACACAGCGTGACTGAAGAAGAGCTCTATGTAGCTCGAAAGCTTGTCTCTTCCACCAACTGAAACTGGTCCAATAAAAGATATCACCTCATCCACCTTGTCTCTCAGATGTATTGTGTTAAATCCCTTCACAGCCAACTTTGGGCCTAGGCCGGCAAGTTGGTGCTGAATGACATCAATTGCTGGAACAGCCAACTAGAACTGTGGGCCCATAGCACTTCAAACGATCTGGCCATGTACAGGAAGGCTCAGTGGGACAGGCTATTCAAGAGGAGCATGGCCACAAGTGCAGTCTGATATTTGCTGTGACTGTCGTTGGAAAATAGTGTTGCCTAATGTGTTATTCCAAGTGAATTGAGAGGCTGAGTTGCTTATATGTGACTGCTGTAGACTGTGGACTCTATTTTTTAAATGAGATGCATATCTCCCTGAGTAAATGGAGCATAGACAGTACTTATGCTCCTCTGATTTGACTGTGTTTTGCAACAGCTTCTGAGCAGCGTGCTTATGAATTAAGCACCAGCCTTCCCCAAATGGGAGAAGAAAGATTCTTAAATGAGGCGGACTCATTTTACAGTCAGCTTATGCTGACTAGTCATAGAATCAGATAGCATGGCCAGAAAAAGACCATGTGCTTGGCTGAGATCTGCTCATGGCAGGACAACAGATGGTTGAAGCTAAACCTGAGCAAGAGGGAGGTTGTGCTGGTTAGCAGAGGGAAACACTGTGAGGAGTTTGCAGCCAACCAGTGCAGTCCCCGTTGGTTGAAGATATACACCTACTGTGGATCAATTCACTCTGCAGTTTAGAAATGTGCCTGGATTCTTTGCTGATGCTTAGGAGATCTGCTTTCAGAGCAAAGCTAACACATTCAGTCATTCCAGTTGTCAAGACCCCACATCTACAATCTAGTCTCAGTCATACATGCCTTCATCTCCTTCCAACAGGGCTACAGCAATACAACATTCCTAGGCATGAAGTCATAAGCCTTTGGACACTCCAATTAGTATATAATACAGCACCATGTCTTCTCAGCAACAACACCTGTCCTCCACTCTCTAGATTGGCTTCCCATAGAATAATGAGTCAAATCCAAGGTCTTTTTCTCATTTTCAAGGCACTCAATGATATGGGTCCAGGATATCTAAAAGATCATTGGGAGGGCCGATATAAGGGCAGTGGTTAACAATTCCATTCCTCGGGCACAATCAGGGCCAATGCAAGGAAGTTTCGCGCCCTAGGCAAAACTTCCACCTTGCGCCCCCCCCAGCTAACCCCGCCCCCCCACGGCAACTAACCCAGCCCCCCACCCGGGGAGCCCGCCACCCCCCCTGCAGCAGCTACCCCCCCTCTGCAGCTAACCCCGCCCGGGGAGACCCCCCTCCGCAGAAGCTAACCCCGCCTGGGGAGCCCGCCCCAGCTCACCTTGGCTCCGCCTCCTCCGCTGAGCACGCCGGCGCCGCTCTAATTCTCTTCCCCTCGCAGGCTTGTGGCACCGATTGGAGGAGACTTAGAGTGGGGGCTGTGTGCTCAGCGGAGGAGGCAGAGTGGAGGTGATCTGGGGCGGGGAGCAGTTCCCCTGTGCGCCCCCCACCCCGTTACTGCGGGCGGCCCTCCCCGCGCCCCCCCGCCCCAGCTCACCTCCACTCCACCTCCTCGCCTGAGCGGGTTTTTAGGCACCCCCAACCATTAGGCGCCCTAGGCGGCCGCCTAGTTTGCCTAAATGGTTGCACCGGCCCTGCACACAATGGAGCTATCTGTGGAAGGATAACACTTATCTGTCCGGGAGACAGAGCTTTCTCTGGGGCTGGTGCAAAGCTGTGAATTCTCACAGGGTCTAAGAAGTGCCTCCAACATCACTACTTTTAGTTCCAAGTGCAAGGTGAACTTGTTTGAGCATCCCATCAGTAACAAACACAGCATAGCAGACCAATTTAATTTATTTTTAGTTATTTTAAAAAACTCCCAACCCTCACATAATTTTCCATTGGGGAGAATAGGGACAAAGAATCACACATGACAAATGCTAGTCGCATTGCTTAATGTACTCCTGGAAGCCATTCAGAGACTATTGTGCTGCGGGAAGCATAAAAAACCTGAATAGACGAGAATAGAATTGGGACATCTAATTTGAACCCCAGAATTTTGCTGTTATAATTCATGACATAAATTCCTAAGAACATTATCTAACTGTTCTGTGCAAGTGCACATTTCCAACAGTATTTCAATAATGTTAACTATTTTAGAAGTTTGTATCCGTTTTCCTGCTGTACTTCTGCAGTACATGTATTCCTACAGATCTATGATTAAAAAGATAGAAAAATTCCTGGTGTTTGCAAAAACACACACCATCTTTTTTTTCCCCTACTGCTAAAGCAAACAGAAAGCTTGTGTGTTCCTATGGAAAGGAGGTAAGGGGACTACAGCTGTTCTAGGCAATAAATATATTTTTTATTTCCTGTTCTCTGTTACCGTTTCCAGTGGTTGATATTAATTTTAAACTCTCCTTGCATTTTGTAGGCAATAAAAAGGGCAATAAAACTTTTTTGCAAAATATGCAGTTCTAATTCTTGGTTTTTAAACCACAGCTACGTGCTTTCTCTCCTTTCATGTAAAAATAGGAGCACTCAAATTTCCATAAATGCAGAACTAGTGTGATTGGAGAATACTGCTCCTTTCAGTTATGCTCCTAAAATGGTTAGAAAGCAGACAGCAAGAGAAAGTGCAAGAAATGTAATAGGACAAGAGCATTGCACATAGCCTAGGGGTATTACCTTTGAGCCTATATCTATGCAAATGGTGCATCAAATAAACAGAGAGCCAACACAGTGGAGTGGAAAACAAAGCCCTTTACTGGCTTCCATTTTTCCACAGGTGACAAATACAGGCAAATTCAATGAAAAATTATTTTCATAAATACTCGTCTTTATAGGCAATCTGTCATTGATATAGAGGAGAAACATCAACAGGCATTATCACGCTGCGTTTTATAAGAAAGAAAGGCAAGTTTGTGTAGAGGAAAGGAAAGAAACACATGGGAGAAATAGGGAAATGGAAAGGGGGACATGCAAATGGCAGAAGGGGAGATGAAGAGCGGTGGAGCCACAGGGAATGAAAGATCAGATGAAAAAGAACAAGATGGGGATGAAAGAATAATAAATGGAGTGAAAGAAAGGAGATTATGATAAATATCTGAGGTTTCCTTGAAACCAGATTGAGTCTGGAACCTGTCCCAGGAATGGGAAGAAGCAAGAAACCTTTAACTTTGCCTTCTGACCTCATGCCAACCGCAATTACAGCCCATGAGTTCCCACAAGCACGCTCCACCACTGAGTTCTTGGTTACTAGCTACTTAAGTATGCCGGCACATCCCCATATTCACCACTGTGATATGATTATGGTATGTTTTGTACAAAGTATGGCTTGTGAGGTATCATTTTAAAAGTCTTGATCTGTTGAACATTAATATCCTATTGGATTATATGGGCTATCATTGTATGTGAAGTTATGAAGGGTTGCTATATGTGTTGCTGAAATATGTTATGAGGTTGGGAACGCCCACAACCAGCCTTTCAGTTACAACAAAGGAGTAGCCAGCAATAGTCAGATGGCAATAATGGCTCAACACACAATCCACTATCCCAGAGACTTCTCGAAGAAGTCACGTACACCAAGAGGGGGGCAGAGTAACCTACGTCACAGCAAAGATCTTTCCAGCAACCTGGAAGAAAGTATAAAAAAAAGAGACAATGACCTCATCACTTGTCCTTGCTCCTCTCGCTCCCCCTCCATCCCCCCGCAAAAAAACTCAACACCAGGAAGAACATCTGGAGGACTGTAGCGGGGTGGTCACCCACTCCTGGCCTGAAAGGGGGAAGCAGCCTCAGCTGGGGGCCATGCCCCAATCAGGGTCCAGCTGGCCCTATAAAGACCAGGGAAGCCAGGAGCTGAGACAGTCTCTCTCTGGCTGTAGAGGGAGATGGGCCTGGCTGCAGGGAGCTTGAGACAGGGTACCTGAGTGGAGCAGGGCTGGGGAAAGACACAGGAGCTGGGGAGCTCCAGCCTGGAAAGCCCCAGGCTGCGGCCTAGCAAAAGGCAAATAAGTACTGGGGGTTGCAGAGGGCAGCCCAGGGGTAGGCAAAGGCAGCAGGTCCAAACCCAACCTTGCCGATGATGAGTGGCTTATACTGCAGTCTGCCCTAGGGAGCGGGGGCTAGTTGGTGACTGGCAGTGGCCTTATTCTGAGGTGAGGTGGGATTAGTGGGTGGGGGTTCCCCTGGGTGGGGAGACCCAGAGTGTGGGAGTACTGCCAGGGGGGCAGCAACCCGGAGAAAGGGGCACCGGGGTCCTGGGAGGGACACGGGGGCAAGTGGTAAGGCGGATCACCGGCCTGCAGAGGACGCTCCAGAGCTGGGACAGGCTAATTCCCATGGATGACCAGCAGGAGGTGCTGCGGGGTGAGTCCGCACCCTTACAAGGACAAAGACTTTGAACTGGGGAAGTTTGGTCCCTGGCTGGAAGGTAATCCCAGCCTGTGTATTAAGGAACTGTAACCTGCTTGTGCCATCTGTCAGAATAAGAAAAGCTCTTTGATTCAACACTTGCTCACACTCAACGTTTAGGATTTAGAATGTGTGTTTCTATTTTTATTTCTTAAGGTAACTATCGCTGACCTTTATGCCTACCACTTATAATCACTTAAAGTCTATCTTTCTGTACTTAATAAATTTATTTTAATGTTTTATCTTTACCAGTGAGTTTGTCTAAAATTGGGAAATCTCAGCTCAGGTTCCAAAGGCTGGTGCATATACAAAAAGTGGCAAACTAAGTAATGAACCTATATTGGTCAGGCTTCTGAGCAGTGCAATTCTGGGATGCAAGACTGGTGTTCGGGGAGGAAATGGCTGGCGCCTCTCTATTGATGGTTCATGAGTGGCTGGGAGATCTTTCACGTAACACAGTTGGGTGTGTCCCTGCCTGTGGACGTCTGTGTAAGTGCAGTGCATCAAGTATGAGAGGCAACCCAGGTTGGTGGGTTTGGAGGGTTCAGTAGGCCCTCAGTCCAGGGTTCACCATGGGGACCCCGACACAATGTCTATTTGACAAATGCTCTTTTTCCCCTCATTCTTCTGTGCATAATTTCATTCTGAAAGGCACCTTGTAAAATAAGCTTCTGGGAAACCCTTAGCACCACAGAGCTTTCAAAAATCTACACTTCTCTCTGGTTTTTATTCCTCATTTCCTTACAAATCACTTTACATGGGGGTTGTGGAAGCCTTGTCTTTCCCATAGTTATACTGCTTACTGCCTCCTTTGCTTACAAATTGGTTTCCCCCAGTTGATTTTTCCCATGGCCTCAGACAAGTGGTAATACTGACTCTGGCAAAGAGTGCACATTCAGTCTCAGACTATCCATTTCCTACTGGCTTTCAATGCACAGCATCAGCTGTGTCAGGCAGCAATGTGTTTGCCATCCCATTGGTGTACAAAGTGCTTTGTTTACAGCTGATCTAGTGAAAGGGTTAGAGGAACCAACTCAGCATGATCCACATGGATGCTCAGTCATATAGACTCAGCTGCCTGAACTGTATCTCTGCTAGTCCATGCCTCCCTGGACCATATTGGGCAGAAGATACAACTCCTCCGGGCATGGAAATAAATTAGAGAAAATTAGGGATTATAAAAGTGCTTCCTCTAGTACTAGCCCCTCTGCTAGAAATGGTAAAAAAAAATATTTGATTTCATGTCTTTTTTGTTGCTGCTGACATTTTCCTTTTTATTAGAAGTCTTTTATCAGCCTATACAAAGATCAAATTAGCACTTCAGCCTAGATTATGTTAAATTCGGTTAATGACTAAAGTTCACCAAAGGTGTTTTGTAACGGTAAGAATTACTGTGGCATCACAAAACAGAATGATGTTGCTTAAATTTACTTCAGTTGGGGTAGTTTTTGTTTAATCATCTCCACTTCACAATAATGTAGTGGAGGAATGGGACTGAGGAGTGGTTAAAGCCATCTGCTCATCAGCAGTTATTTAATAAAAAAAGTAACTTGCAGAGGTAGCTGGAGGGGAAATCAAACATTAGAGATGAATTCAGGCTCTGCAATCGAAGCTGCAGTTTCATTGATTAACGTCTGTAAAAATAAATTGCTGGACTGTGGACTTTTTCATTTACTGCCTTCACCATATTTCAGTTGCTATGATATCCTCCTAAAGACATGTGGCAATGACTCATCTTGGAGTTGCAGCCAGTCACAGGACTATAGAAGTGAAAAATCCTAATTAAAAAGTAACCTAAACTGAATTATTCTGCCCCCTTATTGCAAGCTTCTCTCTTGGATAATGATATACCTTGGCTCCTAGCAACACTAGAATTCTTACTCTCGCTCACTAAAATAACAGTTCTCCTGTCCCCTGGGCCAGCCAGGGCTGGATACTCTGCAATATATATGGGAAAAAGGAAGAAAAGACACGGGGGAGAGGATGCATCCTGCATCCCACCTCTGTTTTAGAAGTGGCATTGACGGCCTCCAACCAAAGTGGTGGAAGGCTCAGGGCTGAGACATGAGGATATTAGGGGAGGGAGATTTAAAGCAGGGCTGCCATCTAAAAAATTGTTATTAAGTAAGAAGGGCATTGATTCACTCATCAGATCTACTACTCCATCTGTGTATTCAGCGTCCTACATGCTGACTTTACAGACAAAAAAAGGCCAGATTTTTCAACAGTAATTGTTTGTGGTTGGTTTTTCCAGGTGCTGAAGACCCCCAGATTCCTCTGACTTTAGACTGGACACAGTAAACTTCAGTAGAAGCTATGAGTAAAGCTAAGATTTTGTCACGGATATTTCGAGTAAAAGTCACTGACAGGTCACGGGCAAAAAAGAAAAATTCATGGACGCCGTGACCTGTCCGTGACTTTTACTAAAAATATCTGTGATAAAATGGGGATCTGCAGGTACCCATAACACCTGAAGCTGGCAGCTGTGCAGGGGCTAGGCGCCTGCAGAAGCTGAGGGCTGCGGGGTACCCCTGCCACCTGGAGCTCCAGGCGTCCCCCTCTGCACCTGCAGGGGCTGGGAGCTGGGGGTACCCCTGCTGCCCTCAGCTCTGGGGGCCTGCAGTGGCCGGGAGCTCAGGGTTTCCCTGCCGCCCGCAGTGGCCAGGAGCTGTGCGGGTTCCCCCACCACCCACGGCAGCCGGAAAGCTTGAGGGTTCCCAGTGACCTGCAGTGGCCGGGAGCTCCGGGGGCCACCAGAGGCAGTGGGAGTACCCCACAGCTCCCTGCCCCTGCTGGCGGTAGAGACCCCTGCAGCTCCCAACCACCGCAGGCTGAAGTCACGGAGGTCACTGGAAGTTACGGATTCCATGACTTCCGCAACCTCCATGACTAAATTGTAGCCTTAACTATGAGTCCTCAGCACATCTGAAAACAAAGCCCCAAGTGCCTTAAGTCAGACACCCAAAAACAGAGAGAGACTAAATTGGTGAATACTTACTGAAAACGTGGCTGCATATTTCTGCTGCTTTTTACTTCCCCAGGTAGTGAGAATCTATGCCCAGGTAGTGAGAATCTATGTCATCTTGTACAAATCAACATATTTGTTTACTAAACTCTAATAGGATATCTCTCCATAAATTATAACCAATCTCCTAGAACTGGAAGGGACCCTGAAAGGTCATCGAGTCCAGCCCCCTGCCTTCACTAGCAGGACCAAGTACTGATTTTTGCCCCAGATCCCTAAGTGGCCCCCTCAAGGACTGAACTCACAACCCTGGGTTTAGCAGGCCAATGCTCAAACCACTGAGCTATCCCTCCCCCTTTATACCTGTGTTAGTACACCAAAGGCAATGGGCTGATCAGCTGTCACCATGGGCATAATTTGAAGATAACAGAGAAGCTCAGGTCTGAGTCATGGCACAGTTTAGCCTCCAGGAAGGTTGTTACTGGTGATGATGTGAGACAAGGAAGGGGCCCAGTTTGCCTCAGATCCATCACTGGTTTTGAAAGGCATTTAGAAAAAAACTTCTTTACTTGTGAACTGAGCACTGGAAATCATTGTAAGCAATAAACACGAAACCCCACAAAGCCACTTTTATGGAGTCACTTTCCAGTTCAAACCACACTTTATAGTAAGGAGAGCAGGTGTATCTGGAGAACATACATGCATACACAAGATCCTTTCCTACATAGGAACGCCAAGATTGCAAAAAGAAGTACGAGTGGTTCTTGGCTGTAATTTTGGCCCCAATTCACGAGGTCCTTAAGCACATGCCTAACTTTCAGCCCCTGGCTGATGTTTATTTAATTGCATCTACTCTCAACCCAAACTCTTTATAGTAAAATATTTTCTAATTATCTTAGGTATTCATAATGTAACCAGAACAATAGTACCTAGGAACTGCTGGTAATATACAATTTACTTTTTAAAACCTAAATGTCATTCGCAGTAAGAATTTACCATGTTCAGGCATCAGTATTCCAAAGAGAACCATATCCTATGCCATCTCAAAAAAATGTTTTTAAGGGAAATTTACTATAAAACATAATTTAACACAGTACATTATTTACACCATATTTCCCTTATATTTGTCCATGTTACTTTCAGCTGTTCTGTATAAAAAGTTACTTAGCAGATTGCTGTAGAATCAGCTGCTATTTAAAAGAAACATCAAAACCAATGTGGTTTTGGCAATTAAATAAAACATAGCTGCTTAGTCACATCACAGATACTTCCAGGTTTCAAAGGAGAAGCTGTAAATGTTGCACGTGGAGAACAGTGCATGAGCATATAGTTATGCCACAATTATTCTTTTATGGCCCTCTCCCCTCTATTTATTTTCAAATCACACACATAGACAGGACTCCGAAAAATATGAACAATTTAAAGCATTTGAAATTTTGTTTAACGTTCATCTATTGTAATATTTACTAACTAAAATTCTAGGAAACTGTTGTGAAAATCAAACACAAATTGGATACATTGCTGTTACTTGGTACTATGTGAAGGCACAAAGAATCAAACTGGGGACAGTGAAAGGAAGTGAAACAAGGTACTTCCAGACGGGGTGGATTAAGGCAGTGGTTAAGAACATAAGAACATAAGAACAGCCATACTGGGTCAGACCAAAGGTCCATATAGCCCAGTATCCTGTCTTCCGACAGTGGCCAATGCCAGGTGCCCCAGAGGGAATGAACAGAACAGGTAATCATCAAGTGATCCATCCCCTGTCTCCCATTCCCAGCTTCTGGCAAACAGAGGCTAGGGACACCTTCCCTGCCCATCCTGGCTAATAGCCATTGATTCTCAAACTTAAGCAATCCAAGGACCCATTTTGATTTAAAATTTTTCAGTTACCCCCAACCCTCCCCGCTCAGCCCTTGCCCTGTCCCCTTTCCCAAGGCCCTGCCTCTGTCCCTTCTCCGAAGCCCCGCCCCCCACTCACTACATCCTCCTTCCCTCCGTCGCTCGCTTTCCCCCCACCGTCACTCACTTTCACCAGGTTGGGGCAGGGGGTTGGGATGTAGGAGGGGGTGCAGGCTCTGGGAGGGAATTTGCGTGGGGGGTGCAAGCTCTACACTGGGTCAGGGGGTTGGGGTGCAGGAGGGGGTGAGGGGTGAGGGCTCTGATAGGGAGTTTGGGTGTGGGTTCAGACTCTGGGCTGGGGGAGGGGGTTGGGGTGTGGGCTCTGGCCAGGCAGCGCTTACCTCGGGCGACTCCCAAAAGCGACCGCCATATCTCTCTGGTAGTGGCTCCAAGGCAGAAGGGCCAGGGGGTTTCCGCACGCTGCCTCTGCACGCAGGTACCGCCCCCACAGCTCCCATTGGCCACAGTTCCCAGCCAATGGGAGCTGTGGAGTCAGCACTTGAGGTGTGGGCAGCACACAGAGATCTCCTGGCCCCCCCCAGGGGCTGCAGGGACATGCCGGTGGCTTTCGGTAGTGGCGCGGAGGTAGAGCAGGCAGGGAGCCTGCCTTAGCCCCTCTGTGCCACCACACTTTTAGCACCTAAAATCTCCCGGTTTGGCTTCAGTAGCCTCCCAGAGATAGAGGGAGGGGGAAGAGTTGAGGGACTGCAGACCCCAGTTTGAGAAACGCTGGATTAATGCATAGGCCCTTTAGACACATGCTTAGAGTCTTGGTTACAGGACTTTGGTGCTGAGATCAGAATCTGAGCTCTTTAAAAAAATCAGAATAAAACAAAAAAAAAAACACGGTTTCCAACCTTCTGTAATGGTTGTTCTACGAGATGCGTTGCACATGTCTATTCTAAAGTAGGTTATGTGCTCGCCCTGAGCACCGCCGCCAGAAAGTTTTCCCCTCAGTGGTAACCATTGAGTCAGCTCTGGTGCCCCCTGGAGTCACGCCCTCATAATGCTGGTATCTAGGATCCCACTTGCCCCTCAGTTCCTTCTTGCCAGATAACTCCGACAGAGGGATGGGCGGAGGGAGGGGTTGGAAATGGACATGAGCAACACATCTCGAGGAATAGTTACAGAAGGTCAGTAACCATTTTTCTTCTTTGAGTACTTGCTTTCCATTCCAATGTAGGTGATGCAGGTGGAGGGTTCCAAGTTCATTGGCACGCTGACTGTAACACCACTTTGACCGAAACCTGTATCGTCTCTAGATTGCTGGGTGATGGCATAATGAGATGCAAAAGTGTGGACCGATGTTGCCACATGTTGCCGCTCCTGAATCGGAATTTGTGTCACGAATGCTGCCAATGATGCTTGAGCTCTTGTAGAATGGACTGTCAGTGGAGGAGCCGGGACCTTCGCTAGGCCATAGCATGTGCGGATACAGGAAGTGATCCACGATAAAATTCTCTGGGCCAAGACTGGATGGCTCTTCATTCTGTCTGGAATGACTACGAAAAGCTGAGTGGATTTCGAAAGGGTTTAGTGGTTACTATGGAATTGTGAGACCACCTTTGACAGGAAGGCCGGGTGTGGCCGTAGCTGAACCTTGTGTATGAAGAAGACTGTATATGGTGATTCTGAAATAAGAGTTCAGATCTCCGAGACCCTTCTGGCAGAAGTAATGGCGACCAGGAAGGCCACCTTCCATGACAGATAGAGTAGAGAGCACATTGCCAGTGGTTCAAATGGGGGTCTTGCTAGCCTTGCCAGCACCAAGCTGAGGTCTTAGGGAGCGAGTGGCTGGCATACTGGGAGGCATAGCTGCTCCAACCCTTAAGAAAACAACCACAGATTGAGTGTGAGAAGACTGACCAGCCATTCACCCGGTGAAAAGCTGAGATTGCAGTTAGATGGACCCTAATAGATGATACTGTCAGGCCTTGCTGTTTCAAGCGGAGTAGGTAATCTAGGGAAGTGTTGACTAAGTAGGCAAAACACCTTTTTGTGCTGACCAGATCAAGAATCTCTTCCACTTTGCCAGGTATGTGGCTCTAGAGGATGATTTCCTGCTCCCTAAAAGCACCTTACAAACGGGCCCAGAGCATGCCAGTTCTGTGGGGTTCAGCCATGGAGTTTCCACTCCATGAAATGAAGAGACTTGAGGTTCGGATGACATAGATGGCTGTGGTCCTGAGAGATCAGGTCTGAAAATGGGGGTAGGCTGATTGGTGAGGCCAAGACTGGAGAGGTCTGAGACGTAGCCTCGCGTGTTGCACCACACAGGTGCTTGATGCCATATGCCCCAGGCGCTTTAAGCTGTGGTGATGGGGTGATTCCTCAGGCTCTCCTAGGGATATCAGAAGGAGGTTGAGCTAACAGACATCTGGAACTGTTCCCAACCCCAAGTAGGCAACTACATGTAGGAAAGGCCTTGTTGGGGTAAAGGACTATGTGGGAAGAGAGAACACTAGCTCAGATAAGTATACTTTTGTATACTTAACCTGAACTGCAAATATTTTCAGGTTCTCCCATCACTAGCTTTTATACTGAGTCTCAAAGAGGGAGCGTGGGTGTCCATCAATGTCCTTTATAATTAAGACTCATTAAAAATCAGCTAAAATACAAAGATCACACTCCTAAATCCCTCACGTATTCAGAAATCACTTTTAACCGTGCCAATTATACTTTACAAACTAAGAGTCTGTTCCTGCAGACACTTATGCATGTGAGTGGCTTTATTCTGAGGTCAACATGTACTACTCATGTAAGTAAGGGGACTCATGCATGGCTGCAGGATTGGACCCTCTTTACAAGTAGCACCACTGAACTGCAGCTGCCTTTAGACTGGAAGATGGCAACAGATGAGTGCAAAGCACACTACAACAGTAGGATAGAAGAGAAATTCACTGAGGAAGTCGGTGAAAATACAGTCTCCCAAAATGTGCCTTGAGCTCTATCATTAAGAAAAAGCAGGCAGACCTTTGGTTCTTAAGGTTCCATCCAAAATGCCCCTAACTAAGAAACTGCTTGGAATTCAATTTACCTACAGAAGGAGGAAGAGGGTCTGAATTGACCTTCCTGGAATTTGAACCTGAACTTCTAGGGTGCGTAAGTTCTCACAACAGAAAGCTTAGACCTGTAAGGTATTCCTTATGACAATGTTTGTGAACAGCAATCAAAAATTAACTACAATTTTCTACTAAGGTTATTTAGAAATCTTTTCTTAGGACTAGATGTGCCACTAATGTAAATTCTCATAACTCCAGTGAAGTCAATACAGTGACACCAATTTATAGCATCTCAAAATGTGAGCATTAGTATTTAACTCAATGGGTGAAATCCTGATCTCAGTAAAGTTTTGTCAAAGGGTGTGATTTTGTTTTCACTCACCCCATTATAAATCAGAAGAAACACCATTTGATTGACACTGATGTAAAAAGTGGTGTAAGAGAGAATCAAGCCCAATGACACTTCAGAACATCTTTTGTAATAAGAAATGCTATATTGTTATGAACAGCTTTAACTATCTATGTATAATGTTCATTATAACAGTTTGTTATAGCAGCATCTGTTAAGAATTTACTAATACAATTTTAACGTGCTTTTCAATAAGCTGAAGAACAGAGCTGCATCTATTAATCATGAATCACATATTAATGAATAATTTATAAATGGAACCTTTATTTAAAGCATTACCAATTAACTCAACAATCGCTGCATTCACAATTAAACCGGTCACCTCAAAACTCTCAAACCCAAAGGAACAATGCTGTACCTTTATGAAGATTTCAAATATTAATACAGGGAAGAAGGAAACAAAAGTGAAATCTTCACACTGACTTCGATATTCATTAGAACCACTGACAGATTCTTCAGGAAAAGCCATTTTGAATTATTTAACATAAAACATATGTGCTTCTATTTCACAGACCACAGCTTTTTAGAGACAATTATAAATGAATACTGCAAAATAAAAACAGGTACTATGTATCCTTAAAATATCAGAACTGAAGAGTGGTTGAGTTGTACCTTAATCACCATTGAGATCATATCCTTCAGCTCAGCATTTCTGCAACTATCTCATTCTGCAGGTCAGTTAGTTAGGAATAGTATTTTTTCCATAAGACATGCCCTCTCCCAACCTCTCATTTTTATAACAAACAATTCACTATTCTTCAAAGCATTTCAGAATCCTGTCCCCCCACCCTACTCACCTAAGTGAGGTATTAACTTAGAAACCTATGTGGGACCATTTAAATGTCAACAATGATAAACACAAGTAACTGCATTTATTTCTATTTTTTAATAAAAAGAGAAAAAATAAAATTACTATATTAACGCAAGATTAAAGTTGCACAGTTAATATCATACAGGGTTAAATATAATGGTGACATAAGTAGTGGTGTAAGTTTTGGTAACCTGGCAAAATTGACAGCAGGGTAGCCGTGTTAGTCTGTATCCACAAAAACAACAAGGAGTCCAGTGGCACCTGTAAATTATGTCACTGTATTGACTTCACTGGAGTTACGAGAATTTACATTAGTGGAACATCTAGTCCTAAGAAAAGATTTCTTAATAACCTTAGTAGTATCTATTAGTCTTTAAAGGTGCCACCGGACTCCTCGTTTGTTTGTTTTTTTGTTTGTTTTTTTTGTTTTTTGTTTTTGGCAAAATTGAGTGTAACTTTCAGGAAGGCAGAAAAAGCAATCAACACATCCCACCTTAAAGCCTCGTGTGGTTCCTTTTCCTTCTACAACCCTGGCCTTCCAGCATCTCAGCATGGAAGCTAAGCTAATACAGACTTCCTGATGTGTAAGATGCAGTTGTGATATTTAGCTAATTGAAAAGCATGCTTTAAAATGCATTGGTATATTCTGAATAAATTGGTTTATAACACGACATGATTCACATCACCCCTAAATTTGGCCCCAAACAGAAGGCAATCATTAATATTCCAATAGCAGCATTAACTTGGCCAGATTGCACATAGAGCACTATTTTCTATTCCTGTTTTTCTAAATTAAAATGTTTAATATATTGTTGTGAATATCATAAAAGCTATACCAGATATGTAATGTAGCTGGTTAGCATTGATGTTGCAAGCTCATATTTTGCAATTTCTGACTTCTTATGATTTCAACTTGCACTGATGTACAGTAGTTTTTTGCATTATGTATTTACACACATGTGAATAGTGTTATGTATCTATATGGATAGATATCACACATACATTTGGACAAAGATGGCGGTATGCCAGAGGAAAAGAGGAATGTATTAGTGGCATATATTATTGTTCATGCAGCAGTGAACTGAAATTTTAAAAGCTAGCTGGAATGCCCACGGCAATAGCACCGAAAAGAAAAATAAACTTCTTCTTGAGAGCTATAGAAGATACAGAAGACAGAGTAAAGAATGCACCTACATCATATTATAATATCAGTTCACTTTAAAAGAAAGATATAAACAAAATGTCAGTGAAGGTACAGGTTACTAATAGAAAAATCTCAATATCTGTCCTAGTGGATCAATGACCTTCCACCACTATGGGGACTGTACTTAGAGCTATAGAGTTTAAGGCTGTCTGTTACAGCTTTCCCCCTATTCCATTTTGTTTCTTACAGCTGTCCCCTTACTCCATTTTGTTTTTGTTCTCCTCCTGTGGCCGCCCCTCCCTGGCTGTTAAGTTGTTTACCAGGGCCACTGCCCTTCTCAAAGGGAGGGCCCCTTAAGTTGTTTACCAAGAGCCATTGCCCTTCTCAAAGGGATGGCCACTTGTGCTACATGCTAAGTGGGACTACTGCCCTGTTCAAAGGGTTGGTCCTGTTATCACCTTGTTAAACCTGGGCTCGGTGTAGGGTAGGCAATGTCCAGAGCTGCAAGACCTAATGTGTTTTTAAGATCCTGGGCATGAGTCATAGGCCTCATGTGCTTTTGAGTCCTGAGGTGGGAACTCACGCCTATGGTCCAGGACTCTGCCCAGGCATGTCTCTATGCTCACCTGCAGTTTTTCCCTGTATCTCCTCCCCTGTGACAGAAGGAGCCTATCAGGATTACTGGTGGGGAAACTGCCTGAGATTGCCTTTAAGAACAGGCATTTTTGAAACAAAGATCAGAAAGGTTCCTGCATTGCTACCTGGTCTGATCAGCCAGGAGTTCTGGGGGGGTCCTTTCTCCGCTCTCGTTTTATTTTTGAGCGTACCCCCGTTTTTAACACCCCCCCCACGAAGAACGAATTGCTGCCTGAGAGACCTCCTGATTATCAAGACCGTACCGAGCCCTCCTGGCTTCTTCTGATGTTGTTGCTGCTTCTGCCTTTGCTGCTGCCTTGGGGACTGGTAAGAATCCCTCTGTGAAACTTTCTATACTTTTATTACTTTAGCTGCTGGCTCTGTTTCCCCAGCACACAGACTAAAGCTAAACCTTGGTCTGTGTCTTAAAACCTCTCTTAAACTCCTTGGTCTGTATCTGTAATCTGTTTCTTGCTTTGCAGCGCCTTTGCTGCTAGAAATAAGCCTGTGCCTTCCTGGACTGTATCCTGGGCTGCCAGCTTGCAGCCACCACTAGTTAAATCCCCCTCCCCCCTTGGAGCTGTATCCTGGGCACACACCACTCTGCCCTCTGGAACTACCCCTAGTATAAGGTGCACCCATTAGGTTAGATTTTGTCCTTTAGTCTAGATAAGTTGTAATTTCATTTTGCATAGCTGTAGTTAAGTTAGGTTTAGAAAATTGCTTGCATTGTACCCTGTAAGTTAGGCTTAAAAGAACTGTTGCATTGTGTTTTGTTACTTGCTAATTTGTGTAGTTTTGGTTAAGTTAAATCATAGATAAGATTTTGCTGTGTTTTGTATAATTGTCTCTCTGCTGTTTAAACTTGCAGCCTGTCTGCTCTCTGTGTCTCCCTGAGTTTAAATCTCCCTCTGCCTTTGGCCTCTGCTCCACCACGTGCTCCTCTTCCCCCATCCCCCAACCTCACTTCTCTACCACTTTCTTTCTCTCTCTCTCTCTTTCTCTCTGCTGTTTAAACTTGCAGCCTGTCTGCTCTCTCTCTTTCTAGCATAAAACCCCATTGGTTACCCCTTTTCTCTCTAACACACCTCACATTTTACATTTACACCACTGTGACACATTTTTTACCTAAAGTTGTTGGTTATTTAACACATTTTACCCATACTGTTAGTTGGTTATATGCTGCTGTGACACACTCTTTACATAGAAATTGTTAGCTACCTGTTACATTTATACTTCAGTGTTAATTGGTTACCAACTGTATTGTACCCCACTATTGAAACCCCCTATCCCATTTACTAAAAGAAACCCCTCCCCAATTGTCTACTTTAACAAACCCCATACCCCTCACTATTGAATTTTCCCTGTTTTTGCATTTTCTTAATAAAGAAATTAATTGGCATCCCACCTGTGTGGTAATTGCTGCCAAGATCCCATATACCTGCTGGCAGAAACAAAGGTGAAAGGGGACTGCTACATCATATAGTCTGATCTCCGGTATATCACAGGCCACCACCACCACCTAGCACCCGCGCACTAAAACCAACAACAGAAATGAGACCAAAGTGAATGAGACCCACAGCAGACTAGGCTATTATGTGCCACAAGCAGACAAAAGGAGGGAGTGTGGACCACCAGTGCTTGAGGCCCCTGCAATTGCAGGGAAGTGATTAAGTGAAACATTACCAAATAATCCTGGCAAGTGACCTACACCCACACACTACAGAAGGCGGCAAAAAAAAAAAATTCCCACAGTTACTACCAATCTGATCTGGGGAAAATTCCTTCCTGATTTGGCAATCAGTTGGACCCTGAGCATGTGAGCAAGAATCAGCCAGCTAAGCACCTGAGAGGGAGAATGAGTTGTGTCCCATCTCCAGTCATGGTCATCCCTGATACTTCAGAAGGAGAAAAAAATCTTCCAGAATATTCTGAGGAGGGGGCTCACTTTCTGACCCCTGGCTGTCTGAAACCCTGAAACATGAGCTTTAGAAACGTAAGATATAAACAGGACATGAGCCCCACAACTTATTGAGCTCTGCTCCTCCCATATCACAAGTAACCCCATCATAAAATTGCACGCAAATTGGTCCAGCTCTCTTAAAACTAATTAAGTTGTTTGCCCCCATACCATCTATTGGGAGGCTGTTCCGGAACCTCACCCTTCTGATGGTTAGAAACCTTCTTCTAATTTCCAGTCTGAATTTGTTCATGGGCAGTTTATGCCCATTTGTTCTTGTGCCAACATTGTCCTTTAGATTAAATAGCTCTTCTCCCTCCCTGGTAATTACCGGCAATGTATTTACAGAATGCAATCATATCCCCTCTCTGCTGTCTTTTTGCAAGACTAACCAAGCCAATCTCTTCCCTTCTCCTCTCATAAGATAGGCCTTCCATTCCCCTAATCATCCTAGTAGTTCTTCTCTGTTCTAGTTTGAATTCATCTTTCTTGAACATGGGTGATTAGAATTGTACACAGTATTCCAAATGAGGTCTTAGCATTTCCTTGTACAATGCTATTAATACTACTTTATCGCCACTGAAAATGCCTCACCTAATACATCCTAGGATCACATTTGCCTTTTTCAAGCCACATCACATTGGTGGCTCACAGTCATCCTGTGATCAACCCACTCACCGATGTCTCTCTCCTCGTCTGTCGCTTCCAACTGATAAGCCCCCAGCTTGTAGCAGAAATTCATAATATTAGACCCTAAGTGCATGACACTGCACTTCCTACTATTTAATTTCATTCCATTTCTGTCACTCAAGTCTTTAAGGTCTTCCAGATCTTCCTGTATAATATTCTGATCCTTCTTCTGTATTGACGATACCTCCCAGCTTTTTGTACCAAGGTCATTAACAAAAATTTTGAATAAGATTGATCACAAGACCAATCTTTGAGGAACCCCACTAGTAACCGCTCTCCAGTCCGATAATTCACCTTCAGCACAACCCATTGCCTTCTCCCCTTTAGCCAATTCCTTATCCACCTTACAAAGCTTGTACTGATCTGTCTTCCCTGATTTAATTAATAATTTCCCATATGGCACTGTGTCAAATACTTTACTGAAGTCCAAACATATTAAATCTACTACACTTTCCTTATGTAAAAAAATGAGTTATTTTCTCAGAGAAGGAAATCAGGTTGGTCTAGTGTGAACTGCCTTTGGTAAATGCTGCATTACATTCCCTTTATCATTTGCCTCCATGCATTTAATTATTCTTTCATTCAAAATTTGCTCAAAAACTTTGCCTACTATGGAGGTCAGACTAACAGATCTGTAACTGCCTGGGTCACTTTTTTCCTCCTTTCTTAAATACAGATACAACATAAGCTATTCTTTCATATGGTACTACCCCCGAATAGATAGATTTATTAACAATCCTTGCTAGTGGACTAGTGATCTCATGTGCCAGTTCTTTCAGTATTCTGGGATGGAAAATATCTGGTTCTCCTGATCTGAGTGCATTAAACTCTTTATGTTTTTCTTCCATCTGAGATTTGGTAAATTCTATTTCTAGACACTCATTTCCTTATGCACACGTTCCATATTATCATCATTACTGAAAACTGAGGCAAAGTATACATTCAATTTTTGGACCATACCTAGATTATTTTTAACCTCCTTCCCATCCACACAGCATAATAGCCCAACCTCATTCTTCCTTATTCTCTTTTATTTATATAACTAAAACACCTCTTATTATGTATTTTAATTTCTTTGTTAAGAGTTAAAATCAACCTGACTTTTAGCAGGTCTCACTTTTTTCTTACACTTTCTAACCTCCACAATGTACCTTTCTTTGCTGATTAACCCTTTTGGGATTCCCGTAGGCTCTCTGCTTACTCCTAATAGCCCTTCAGAGGTGGTTATTCATCCAGCTGGGTCTGGAGCCTTTCTCTACATTTTTTCCCCACTGTGTTGGGATGCAAATTTCCGATAGTCTTTGTATCATTGATTTGAAGAAATTTCAAGCTTCAGCCACGTTTAAGTCCTTGAGCTCTTCAGTCTAGCTGACTTTTTTAATTAATTCCCTAAATGTCCCCAAATCTGCCCTTTTGGAATCAAAAACTGTAGGCATCATTTTTATAAACCAAACAAAAAATTACAGTGAACTGTTAGGAGACACTTTAAGATATAATTTTAAAATGAGAGGTAATAACCTGGAAGATTACTTATATCCTCCCCCCCAAAAAAATACCATTAACACTGCTTCAATGAAGTTTCCTTCAGTGGCTAGCCAACAGCAGAGCTGAGCACTGCAGTGGACATTTCAGTCCCCTGCAGTGTAACAACTATTTTAAGCAGCCTTAAGCCTTCATCTACATGAGACAATGCCTTAGTGGTACCTCATGGGCATTCCAAAACTCTCCATGGAATGTTGGCACTGCAAGCACATTTGTGTAACTTTATTGCCAGTGCTGCAAATCATAACTCATAGCTGATATGCTGATTATCCATCGGAATTTTTAAAATTATTTTTCACAGTAAAACACCTAGGAAAAATCTCTAATAAAAAGTTAAAAACCCCTCGTCTGATTCATTAAACCAACAAGTAAATTATCAGATGCTGGGACCTTAAATAAAACAACTTTTTTCCTTGTCTCTTTAGTCACACAACACATGATAGGAGCCAAACAAATGAACTAAGCTGAACCCTTACCAAACAAACTAAAGTTAGTAACATGCTGGAGGCTAACATCATGTCCTCTGTCTACATCAACATGCAGCTGATAGATGTGCTAAACTGATGACAGATGAAAACACAAAATCTCACTCTCATTCTTGATTCCGTTTACCAAACAAACTAGGTATTCAGTTCACATCAGTGTAATTTGCACTGGCAGCAACGGTGCTACATTTAGTTCACACAGGAGGACGCAAGAGATCATGATGGAGGAGCCCTTCAGCAAAGGGCTTTGTTTCTAGTGTCTCATTTGGGTGCTAAGCGGGGATGCTGACATTTTTTAAATGGCACTGGACACAGCAATAGAAAATACCATAGAGAAGAATCCTGTATTAAGAAGTGGAATAAGAGTTAGGGGGGTGAAGTACAAAATGGCCTAACAGGTCTTTTCCATTGCTAACGTCTATGACACAGAATTCCCCAAGGAGTACTATTACCAGGTGTTACAATATGGTATATGAGATCCTGGGGCTAGCATGCCTTATTTATTTTGCTGAATGTCATGGGTAAATAAACTGATTAAAACACAATAAAAACTATGAGCTTCCACTAGAAAATAATTATTTGCAAACTCACTTTAGCCAAAATATGCATAAGAATTGAAGTTACACTGATATAAATAGGCAGTCTCTCCATAATAAATATATAAATCAAGCCATTAATTTATTAGTGTTATGGCAGTCTAATGTTTCAGAAATACATCCTACAAACATTGCAGTATCAGGCCTGAAATCCAAGCAACTGCCATGCAAAGATGAATATATATGGTAGCAGATCTAGATGACAGTTGCACAAGTGAGTCCTTAGGATGCTAAAAAATTTCATTTATCAGGTAATTTTTAATATAAACAGCTTCTGAATGCAAGTAGGTTTATCTGTCGCTGTTAATTAAACCTGTACTTTGTCAACATATGATAATCCATTTATTATAGTAAAAGCCATTACATTTCAAACCACTCACAAATTACAAACCATAATTGCTAGGATTATTTTATTTCCAAGTGCAGGCAGCAAAGCCATCTTAAGACTCAACAATGGTGAGATAATTCTGGAATGTAACCATAGCTCTATCTCACAGTCCATTGGCTTTAGTGTTGGCAGCAGACAAGCTGTAATTTTTCAGTTCCTAATTAGGTTTAGCCATTAATTTAACTATTCTATCATATTGGTGAGACAGTATAACACTAT
The DNA here is from genome assembly GCF_028017835.1 of Emys orbicularis. NCBI lineage: Eukaryota > Metazoa > Chordata > Testudines > Emydidae > Emys > Emys orbicularis. Next base: position 93,065,380 of record NC_088691.1, on the reverse strand, counting down.
TTTTTTGTTTGTTTGCTTGTTCTCACTCTCTTCTTAATGATAAATGCTATAAAGCACAGGAAACACAGCAGGTTACTATAACTTCTCACCTACAGCCCTGGTGCTTTAAAGTTCCTCATCACCCTAGTACCTAAACGAGGCTAGTGGAGCCAGCTGCCAAGGTCTGGATTATCCCTAAATGCATCCATCAGCAAACGGTAATTTTCACAGGGAAATATTTCCTTCAGGTAATCAAACAAAAAATCCTGCATAGTTCTTGCTAAATATGTCTCTCCTTTCCTTGAGAAGAAAATGCATTTAAAATAAGATTAATTCTTAATTGGGATGTTGAGTTCTATGCATTTTAAAATCAATAACATCACCCGGTAATATAGAGTTTAACCTTAAAAATTCTCAAAGAATTTGCCTACCCATGAGACAGGAAAAAAATACAGTGTCAAGTAATTTCCTGTTTTTAAAACATTCCAGCAACAGAGGGCACTGGCAGTTAATGGAGTGTGTGCAGACATAGCAGTACTGTTCCAGACATCTTGGCAACCAGCAGGGACTCAAAAAAATTATCCACTTCCATTCCAGTACAAAGAAAAATGCAGCTCATGCTAACTTTTCTGTCGTTGTTGTTTTTCCTTAATGGACCTAAATATCTCATTCTAAACACATGTCAAGGTATGTCAATCAACAAGTGAGACATGGAACCTATACAAAACAAAGCTGAGATCTCCACCTTTGAATCCACAGGCAATAGATCTGTTAAATGTCGCTGACACACAGTCCCTTGCTGTTGTATAAACACTACACTTACACTAATTCTTGAATGCACGGTACTTACAGAAGTGTGATGAGCATTTCTCTAGAGACTTCAAGACAAAACAAATGACCCTTGTTATAGAAAAACAAATCTTTCATCCATGTAAGCAGCTAGCAGAAGACTACTCAATGCCTACTTATAGTAACCTTCCATTAAACTGAGTGAAATATCAAGGGCAAAAGATGACATAGTCACTGAAAATTATGTGGGGTTGTGTTTTGTATCTCTCCTTAGCACTTTTCATTTTCTATTTTCAACAACAGAAAGTTTCCTGCCATTCATTAAAACACATGCACCAACAAAACATCTTCTATTTTCAAACCTAAGTCCTGCAAACTCACGTTTTGCACTAGATAATTATTGACATTTACTCTTAAGGAACTACAGTTCCTACATCTGCTACTGCTGTTCAAAGAAAAAAAGGAAAAGGAAAAAAAGGAATAAGACAATAACACAATGTGTGTGATTTTAGGAAAAGCACCATTCACTGCTGCTAATTGCTTTCAGGATTTGAATTGGTAAAACCACAAGATGTTCAACAAAAGACTCTATGAAGGTAGGACCATAAAACCTAATTATTTCTCTCAAAGCAGACCATTCCATGTAAAATAAAAGAAAGCTATGAGCAATAAAGACCATGCCATTAACAATTAGTCTTCTGCACACACGATTAGACTCTCAGAGATAAAGAAGACTCTAAATTTAATGACGTATCCTGGCTGGGTTCAATATTCTCTGCTAATTATGCTGAAAGACCTTGTGCTACTTAAAAGTACTTAGACTGCAAAATATGACACCATCTCCATAGATTCACTGTTAGCACTTAACATTTAACATTGGGCATTAAAATACATGTGAATTAATATTGGCATTTAGGGTTTTTTCCTTTATTTATAAAAAAGTATAATTCTGAGAAGTTTCAGGATAGCATTTTGTCAGCTGTTTCCTAAGGAGAATCCTCGCAAACATGGGCTGTGTACATATGCTGCCCTAAATTAAACTTTAGCAAAGCATGCGACCAAGTGAACTTTGGAAGACAGAATCAGATGAAATAAGGGGATGAATTGGGTATTTGACAAAGACAAGCTCTTAGCTGTAAACAAGAAGAAAACAAACGGAATTGAAGAGAGAAAAATATATCTGCAGACATACTTCTTTCTGATCTAACCTTCTGTTGCAACATACATTTAACTCCTGTTACCACTATGGGAGTAACAACTGTACAATGGCTATAGAATAGACTCTTTAGTTCCAAAAAGATGTACATATAACTAATTTTAAAATGCTCACCTAATGAACAGCACAGAAAAACTCAGAAAAATCTGTGGTGTCCAACTTACAATAATAAAAATGTTTAGCACATATACAGCATTTAGAGTTGTACAGACGAAAAGAGTATATACTGGGTACTATAAATTTTTCTGACATAAAAATATGTTTTATACTGCTAAATATCTGAATATTTTTAATCTATTCAGTTGCAGTCACATGTCTTTGGAAGAATGTTTACAGTTTGGGGTATACATATGCACACACACATCTGGTGTCTTTCCTATTAGAAAAATGGGAGTGAGGAAGGTCGGGCAGTTCATATGTCTATCGATGTAAAGCAATGTAAAGAAATTGCTTTGGAGATAACCAACATTTAAAATATTTATTTATCTAAAATAAAATTACAAAGAATATCTGATTGCATACTTCAGGGCATAAGTTATTCAAGGTCAGTATGACAGCTCTCAATGGTACTGTACTGCCATGTTAGGTACATTAAGGAGAGTTATGCCATTATATGAAGCATCTGGCATTGGCCACCACTGGAGATGGGAGAATGTACTAGAGAGGTCTTTGGTCTGTTTTCAAAAACTGAGCACCCTGAGTTCTGTGCTTTTTTGAAAAATCTGGTTATAAAAGTGTCACAATGTTGGGTGCTGAGTGGTTTTTAAAATCTGGCTCTTCATGCATAGATCATTGTCCATGAACATGTCCCATGTAACTGCTTTTGAGTGCCTTTGAGTCTAATCTACTTTATATTTCCATGGAGACCAATATTTCTGATTGTGCTTTTTTCTGAAAAGTAGGATTAAAAATGGCTTATTTAGTATACCACATGCAATGATAGTATATTTCAATGTCCAGGTTGTACTAAATTTCACACAACACAGACATTCTAAAATGCACTGAACTTTTGCATAAAGCAAGGCAGTAATAGTAGATAGTTTGGAATGACAGACATGAGCCTCAGAATTCCATTCTCAGTCATTCCAGTGAGGACAATGAGAAAAATTCTGGTCCCATTTACACGGGTGTAAATCTAGAATAACACTATTAATCTGATTTATGCCAATAGGCATATATGGGTTTAAAAGCATATAGAAATTTGGCCCGACATCCTGATTCTAATCTTACTTAAATAGGTTTTTACACTGGTGTAATTCCAATGACTTGTTAAGTGTCTCTCCTGATTTACATTGGTATGAGATAATCAGGCCTCCAGTTTCTAGTGTACAACAAATTTAAGATTACATGGACTATATTTAAGGTTAGTCTGATTCTTCAGGCTCAGTAAGCTTGGTCTTCTGTGACCTACATTTCTGAGCCAATACTTTTATTTCCAGATGTCAATAGGGACCAAATGTCCTGTTTTTTCAGGTGTTACTCTGAAAGGACTCCCCTACTTTTCCAGGGATGATTTTCAGCACACAATTACAAAATGCACGATTGCTCAAATAAGTTTGATGAAAAACTCCCTTCAAACATTATGGTCCAGATGATCAGCTGGTATAAATCAATTTAGCTCCATTTTAGTTAATGAAGCTATGCTTTCTATATTCTGAGTGGACACCACAGAAAGCAAACACTTTATGTGAATATCCTCTCCTGGTGAAGAAAACCTTTGACTTGCAGATCTTATTGTAGACTGCAGCTCAGAATGCCATGTCATCAGTTCTGTTTTTAAAAAAATTACATGATGAAAAGCAAGATGAGAAAGATAAATGAATCTTCATTCCAAAGATAACAAATACCATTAATTACTAGTAACACATCCACTCTGTGCACCTTTTTAAAGGCTCATATTTGTGTTCTGTTGCTACATGGACAAGCTGGCACTGCTAACTTACTGACAATAACTTACTGATTCATCTTTCCCTTACAACCATGTAAATCAGGAGTAGCTCCAGTGTAGTCAATTGAGTCACACTAGTGTAAATGGGAGAAAAATCAGGTCCAATGTCTTCAAGGGTTCATTTACTATGAAGGTTGGAGGAAATGCTTACTAAATACTCCTAGATAAGTAACTTTCTTGTATTAGTTTTTCTTTCTTTTTCTTGGGCCTTTTGGATTTTGTTCCAGGACATTTGGACTTTTTCCATGTCTTCCTTTGTTTTATTTAAACATAAGAAAACTCTTCATAGCTGTATGTAGCAAAAGCAGCCTTCATTATTGCTTTGATAGTTATATGACAGTGTGCATTTAATTTAGAATTTGTTTAGTATTCCATGTAAGTGGTTACTGTTAGGAAGTGGAACAACAGTAAAGAAGTACAACCTGGGTACAAAACCTGGTCTCATGACATTAACCATTACAAGTTGGGTAGACACCATTAATCAGTAAAACATGGGTAAAAGATATGGGTGCACCATTACCCACTACAAGACAAGACCTATATTGAACATGATTTCATCACTATTTATGAAATAGTCATTAGCTAACTTTTACCTTCTCCACCAAAGAGATTTAAACCCACCAGAATATCAAGCTCTACATGTTAGTGCCATGTAAAATCCTGACATTTCATATCACAAGGTCTCATGATGACATTTTCTTTGGTTATGAAAATGCATGGATCATATGTCCACTGGTTTCGCTGGGAATGAATCCAAAATCTCAAAGTGAAACTCAGGTTAGACCTATCACATATTACCTTGTTTTACACTGAACTCACAGAGAATGCTGAATTTTATATGTTTGCTATATGAAACTATAAACCAGGCTGGATTCGCTAAAAAACAATCCTGGTTTATTGAGAAAAAAGGAACATGAACTGAATTTCTAGTTTTATTGCTAAGAATACTTTATTAGTTCTGATTGTTAGACAACTTTACCAACAAACTGAACAAAATTTTACCCTCATTTACACCAGTGCAATACCCCAAACTCAGTGGGGTTGAAGGGACGTAACTGAAAGCAGAATTCGGGCCACTGTAGACAAACAGCTTTGATTGCTAAGTGGAGCGACCTTGTTGAAGTTTGAATTAGATACATTTAGATTAAAATATCTAGCACAGAAATGTCTGAAACAGCAGGAGTTGTACACCAACGCCTTCACGCAATTCCAAAAATGAACTATTTGGTCACAACACATTGTACCATATGGGACAATATGGCACAGTGCTATTCAATAAGTCATTTCTACCAATACAGTGATTAAATGTAGCGCTGTTCCTTCCGTCACATCTCATACTGACACACTGAAACATTTTTTTTAAATTCTAAGAGGAAAGGTTGTCATGGTTCACAAGCTTCTCTGCACCCTTCCTGGACCCTGGTGTCCAAATTGTTTTCATTCAGTTCAGCACATCTCTAGTGTATAATTTGTTTTATTCAGTGGAATTTCATGTCAGGTCTTGTCACATCAGTACCAGAATGGCTCACTGCTTTAAAGAGATACAGAACGGTATACAGTGGGGGGGGGGAGGGGGGAATGTCAGAACGCCAGTCAACTCAAGCTCAATGTAAAGAGAAACATTCATATGGAAAAACTACCTCTGAGCATCACAAGAATTCATACTTCAATAAATATATAAATTATTTTTATATCTGAACCATGAAAACATCCAGCAAGAATTCTTTACATAAAAAAGGCTTATGTATTATACACACACCTTATATGGCTGCAGCGTAGAAACATACGTTCTCAACCATTCTCACTCATATTTAATGCACAATGATGTGCATGGTGTGGTTTCATGTTGAGATTTTCCCTTGCTTTCAGTACTGCATGAGAAAGACTGAAGATGGTATCCATATGATAAAATGTATGACGTGGCTATGGAATTTATCTTTGACCATTTCATTTGCATTCTGCCCACTAATCTATCTTCACTCAGACTTCTAACATTCCACAACTTGGAGGAGTATTTAAATTACCACCATTTGAAAAATAAAACAATCCACTAAAGAAGTACTTTCTGATTCTCCCAAAATTACAGTGGCTCAATTCCTATAGTGGACAATTTTAAGTCTTGAAACAATGACAGCAAACCAGTCCAATATCTTACAGGCCATCAAGGCTACAAATAGGAGTTTTATACCACTGGATAGACACTAATCCACTTTTCATAAGGTTTTTGTTTCTAGCCCAGTCACAGAGGTTACCACTGGAAAGTCATCACTGGCAAACAGTTACCACACACCGCTATCTGAAATTGCCACATTTTCTCCCAATACTTAGGAGATACTGTGATAACTTTATGTGATAACTATGCGGTAATGTCTTCCAAATGTTGATTTTCTCAATGGCCTTTACTTTAGATCATAAAGATATCTGACTTTATTATATGTGGCATTTTAGGTAATTTTAGATAGGTCTAAAATGTGTTCATGGTAGTTCTACCAAAGGGATATAAAATGCAGTGTCAATTTTTTAAAAACTCTATAAAACACTCCTAAAATAAAACATGTGGCACATTCTGAACGCAGGATGATGTGGTGTGGTATGAAGTTTTACCAACACTTGTTTGGGATGAACTGAGTAACTCACATGACTTCGTCACTCATGAGTAATGCGTTCATCTTAATCTCATGAGCATAAAACCTTTATTGTATAAGATCACCACTGTCACACACACACACACACACACACACACACACACACACACACACACAGCCGAAGGATGAAGTGTTTTTTGTGACCGTGAAGTTCATAAAACTGCAGGAAACAATGAACTATATCGCAAATCTTCCTTCCTGTAATGCAGAATTTCAAAGTGAATATCAGTACTTCACACAGGCTCTGCAGCAGATTGTATTTATTAACTGTCTCCAAAATGTGTTTACGTGACAGGACGATGTAAATTGTTTACAATTATCAAGAGTTAATGTGTAGCAGTAATATGAGTTATCATGAACCTAGGCCAGCATTGTTTCCAATGTATTTACACAGTAATTATTGGCTATATGTTATTACTGGCTGCAGCACAGGAGGGAATATGCAAAGATGGCTGTGTGTGACCTTTTGCCCCCAACCCCAGGAATGCCAGGAACCAGGAAGGTAGCTCTGCTAGCTGTACATAGCCCCAATGGACCATTCTGCCCTCTGGGAATTGCCTCAGCCATATCCACTTTTCCAAAGCCATGACTCTTGTACTTGGGATCAGGAGATGGGGTAGTGCAGCAACTGCCAGGGGATTCTCTTAGGCTGGGGTAATCCTCAAGGTTTTTTTTAACCCAGTGTTATGCCTACTTTACAACACTTTAGCAGTGCAAACAGCTGCACTAGGGCCAAGAATCTGGCTCTACTGATTTGGTTCAATCTCTGGAATACCCTAATAGTCTCTAAATCTTTTTTCAGAAGAATCTGGATGTATAGGGAGTATATAATGGGGCGGGGGAGGGACCTATAGACACCATCATACCTGTTTTTGTGAGTTTTCATACAAATGCATGGACACGCTGGAGTAATCCAACCAAAATTAAAAGGAAGTGTTCCTCACTGGTTCATAAGAATGATTTAACTTGCTTATGTGTTTTTATTTAGATTCAGATCCATTGAGGAAGTGGTTTGCTATTGCAAAACTAGTGCATTGAGCAACTAAAAATACACAGCTCACAACCCATGAATCGTGTAAACTATATACTAATAACTCTTCCCCTGAGGTGTACTGTCAGTCATAAGGTCAAAAGATAAATGTCCAGCAATGAAGTAAAGCAATTATTACAATGTAACATACATGCCCCCAAAATACTGTTTGAGGTTTTTAATAAAGTAAGTTTCACAAACTGTTCTCACTGGAGGGGATCTGAGATGGTCTCAACAACTCCACATTCTTTTAACGAAGCACATACGGAAGACAATCAAATCACTGATTTTCTCTAGCTCATCTTATTCCATTTTATTAACAACACTGTCCAAAAAGGTTGAGGTGACTGGACCATGTTTTGTGAGTACCTATACAGCAAGGTATCTGATATTAGTGGGCTCTTTATTACAGCAGACAAAGGCCTAACAAAATCCAATGCCTGGAAGTTAAAGCTATAAAAACTCAAGCAGGAAATAAGATGCAAACTGCAGGTAAATAGCCAATGGAATGTATTACTAAGGGATGTGGTGGAGTCTCTGTTACTTAGTCTTCAAATCAAGGTTGTGTGTATTTTTAAAAGATGTGCTCTAGTTCAATCACAGATCATTGGACTCAAAATTGGGTGAAGTTCTATGGATTTCGTTATGCAGGAGGTCAGACGAGAGTATGATAATACTTCCTTTGGGTCTTAAAAATTGTGAATCTAGTTTAGATTTAAATCCATAGTTCGGACCTTGTGTTTTGGCTGAGGCCCATTTACAGTCTTGAACCTCACTCTACTTTTATACTCTCACTTCTTGTTTGTGCAGTTCCCTTAGCTGCACTTCTAAAAATGCAGAATAAATAAGTAATACTTGGTTTGAAAAAAATATATATATATATATATATATATATATATATATATATACACACACACACACATACACTGGAAAAAGACTTTTGAAAAGGACTATGCCATGCTGTAAGTTAAATATATCTGTACAGCTAAATCATGGTCAATTAGATAAAAAGCATGTTCTCAATAATTTAGCAGTGAAAAAGTTAATGGGATATGTGAATTCAAGCACAGACTATGAGTTTATGATAAATCTTAGCTATCATTTAAGAGGCAGAATACGACACTGTCAGCAGTGTTCAAGGAGCACACTGTGTATGTTGGGATGGGGTAGGGTACAAAGATGGCTTGATGCTGGCCCTGCTACGCAACGCAAGAGGGTGGCCCCTTGAAGAACATTAGAACAGCCTGAAGTCTGCTATAGTAAGCATTGTCTGTCATTACAACAACTGTGGACCACCCAGGGCATAGGAGCACACAGCCACACCCTCTACGCCAGCTCCAGAAGTAGGGATGAGTTAGTAGTCAATACACCAGCACTATGCTTCTGAGGGAACTGTCTATGATGAGGTGATCTTCCCATAGCTGTAGGGACTCTTTGTGCCCCTGGGACAGCAGGAAGTGACTGAAACACAGCCGAGGATCAGAGTTCTACTACAAAATATTACCAAAGAAATATTATATGCTGAGGCAATTAGTGAATTTTTTTTCCAATTGAAAATGTGAGTTTAGAGTTTTCCACTAGATATTGTTCACAATCAAAGATCAGATTGTAGGAAATTACATCATCTGTCGAATGGATACTAATAGGGCAGAATAGAATGTGATGCATGGTCAGATTTTAGAGGTGTTGTAAAGGCAGAAACAGCAGGACTTGGCAAGTCTGGCTGTGGGAAAGGAGAGAGAGGAGACAAAAATGACACTGCGGTTGAAATTAGCATGCGATAAATGTGCAGTTCATGTTGGAAGGCGGTGGCCGTGGTGTTGTGATATAACCTTCCACTGGCTGATACAGTCAATGATCTTGAAAAAGTCACCAGTACTAGAAGTCTGGGGCTGCAAAAGCAGCATGCTAATAATGGGGGGTGGAGAGCAGAGTTGATGGTAACAAATTCTTTCTTATAAATGATATTCCTTTTTTAAAATATTCAGGAATGTTCTGGCAAATTAGAGGATATTATATCCTGTGCTTTTAATGCAGGAATCGATTTTAAAATGGTCGTACTCTGTTTTAGAGTTTTGTTCGGATCAATCTTGTGATGCACAAATTGAGCCACGTGTGGGCATACAAATTTCTGAATGAAATGAATACCACTTCATCCAAAATATGACAAAATCATTTGGCACCTGTTAGAAATCAAAAGAAAAGGCTTGTTCTCTCCCTCCATTCCCAGGCATCTGAATATGTTCTGTTCTTGGCCACTATCCCAACTAAGGGCATACGCCAAGGGAACTTTAAGCTCTGCGACTCAGTAACAACAGGGCAGAATTGTCCCAGATTTACATTTCCCTAACTCCCGCTGCAGCTGTGTGATGCAGCAATCCCACTGTGGACAAAGTGGCTGGGAAATGGGATGGAATCCTGCATCCTCTCTCTTAGAAGAATGAGAGCATTACCACGCTGACATCCCCAGGTTAAAAAGAATCCTGCTGGCAGTCTCTTTTGAACTCAGGTAGCAACACAGACCCCTGCAGCTCCCCCACTGAGACAGCTTCCTCTTTCCATTTTACTGTTATAATTGTTTAAAATCATATTTTGCCCTCCATTTTCATAAAATGTAAGTAAGCTGAACTTATAAGGTTTACCAGAACTGGGAATATGCCACAGTCACGCATTTAAAATGACAGCCAGTGTGTCAACACAGTTTACTAATTTAGCCACGTTCTATCCTTGTATCTCCATAGGGTTCCTTTGGCTGCCTGCTATAATTTGTAATCGTCAAGTGTGCTTCACTTTGTCTACATCTATGGTCACATTAACTGCAACTTATTTTAATTGATTCTCAGTTGAGATCATCAGATACCCGATAATTATCTGTTATTGTGTGCATACTCTAAGCTATTAAACTACCCCGTGCTAAGAAGATGGCCCCTTTGATAATGTAATAATGATGGCTTACATGACTGTTAAATCTGCTGGCACGACATTGTATGATATATTATTCAGACACCGACACAATTTGGTATGTGACATTAAGCCTCCATTGATATGTATTATTCTACAGTTTCTCACCATCTAATATAAAACTTATCTTCATAAAATAAAATCCTGTCTATAGTATGGTAGGGTGATAGACCTAATGAAAAAAGACTGCTTTTACTGTATATTGTTAATATATTGTTTCATTATTCATTTTTATAGGTACCTCATTAAAATTAGACAACAGCGACAGAAAGTTTTATGAAGCTTTTTCTTTATATTCCAAGTTAGTCTCTCATTTTCCTGTGCCAAAAAAAATACTGAAACAGCACAGAAATCTGTTTGTCACAGCTGACTGCAATAAATCAACTTTACATTTCAAATTCAAATCACTGCACTTTAGTTAAGTAATGAAAAATCACTAAATATTTAGTGCAAAAGAACAAGATCCATTATCACAATTTCTAAGATCTACCCTTTATTGTATGTCATGTGACCAACAGGGGGTTAAACATTAAGGAAATGAAGAAATTTTGAATCCTTTGGACATCTTAAGCATATTTTCTTTCTGTCTAAGTCTTTAAAGCCTAGCTTCTGGAGAGAGCTAATGGCCTGTGAGTAAATTAGTGCACTGAACATCTTTTACATCATATTACCCTAGGGAGACCTTAGACCTACTCAATTCAGCAAATGAAAGCTATATTAAATGTATTCTGACCACTGACTGTCAAATTTATACTTGTCAAAGTTGCCTTAAATATTTAAAATTATAGGCAATATTTTGCACCTGATGATACTGATACAAAACTTGCCTCTACCTAATGTTGTCTGTTTTAGTGAAATACAAGACATGGCAAGAATATCCATCAATTATCTCTGAGATCAGGAAAACAAATGAGTTTTTTAACGCTTTTGATTAAACAAACTTGATTTTGTTATGGAAAAATAAAGCCTTTGTTCTCGGTGCACAAGTTATCGTACCCCCAGTGCTCTGCCACCTGATTATCCCAGGTTCTCAGCCCAACTCCAGTTCCCATTAGGTGGGCTGGCTGGTGAAGAATTAGTGGGATCTGGTCACCCTATTGTGTTGCTTTTGATTGAGAGAGTCAGGGAGCCGAGCCCCGGCTGACACAGTCAATGCTCCCTCACGCTAAAGGCAGGGGGTATCAAGTTGTCTCACAATCCTGGGTACCCCTTGGGAAATGTCAGAATGGGTTTGTTCAATCTCCTTGGCCATTCAATGCTTGGCCTTTCCACAGAGGCTGCCAACAAAGATGTCATGGTGATGGCAGCTTTTGCACTAATGCGGATCACTGCCCATTCCAATGAGAACAGGACAGGGTCAGCCAAGTTTGTTTCACAGCCTATCAAACAGCCATGAAATGGTAACTAACTTTTGGCCGCTCCTGACCTGGGCTGGATTCAACATGTGAACGTGGAGCATCAGGTGAGATATTTCCGCTAGAGACAGGGAAGTGTTAGTACCATTATACAAGTCACTGGTGAGACCTTATCTGGAATACTGGGTGCAATTCATGTTTAAGAAAGATTAGTTCAACTGGAACAGGTGCAGAGAATGGCTACTAAGATGATCCGAGGAATGGAAAACCTACCTTACATGAGTACCTTACACTTCCTGGACACTACAGTGCAAATAAGTGATGGTCACATAAACACCACCCTATACCGGAAACCTACTGACCGCTATATGTACCTACATGCCTCCAGCTTCCATCCAAGACACATCACACGATCCATTGTCTACAGCCAAGCCCTAAGATACAACCGAATTTGCTCCAACCCCTCAGACTGAGACAAACACCTATAAGATCTTTATCAAGCATTCGTAAAACTACAATACCCACCTGGGGAAGTGAGGAAACAGACTGATAGAGCAAGACGGGTACCCAGAAATCACCTACTACAGGACAGGCCCAACAAGGACAATAACAGAACACCACTGGCCATCACATACAGCCCCCAGCTAAAACCTCTCCAGCGCATTATCCACGATCTACAACCTATCCTGGAAAATGATCCCTCACTCTCACAGACCTTGGGAGGCAGGCCAGTCTTCGCTTACAGACAACCCCCCAACCTGAAGCAAATACTCACCAGCAACTACACACCACACCACAGAAACACCAACCCAGGAACCAATCCCTGTAGCAAACCTCGTTGCCTACTCTGTCCCCATATCTACTCTAGCGACACCATCAGAGGACCCAACCACATCAGCCACACCATCAAGGGCTCATTCACCTGCACATCCACTAATGTTATATATGCCATCATGTGCCAGCAATGCCCCTCTGCCATGTACATTGGCCAAACCGGACAGTCCCTCCGCAAAAGAATAAAGGGACACAAATCGGACATCAGGAATGGTAACATACATAAACCAGTAAGTGAACACTTCAATCTCCCTGGTCATTCTATTACAGATTTAAAAGTCACTGTCATTGAACAAAAAAACTTCAGAAACAGACTCCAAAGAGAAACAGCAGAACTAAAATTCATTTGCAAATTTAACACCATTAATCTGGGCTTGAATAGGGACTGGGAGTGGCTGGCTCATTACAGAAGCAGCTTTTCCTCTCCTGGAATTGACACCTCCTCATCTATTATCGGGAGTGGACTACATCCACCCTGATTGAATTGGCCCTGTCAACACTGGTTCTCCACTTGCGAAGTAACTCCCTGCTCTCCATATGTCAGTATATAATGCCTGCATCTGTAACTTTCACTCTATGCATCTGAAGAAGTGAGGTTTTTACCCATGAAAGTTTATGCCCAAATAAATCTGTTAGTCTTTAAGGTGCCACCAGACTCCTTGTTGTTTTTGTAGATACAGACTAACACGGCCACCCCCGATACTTGACTACCTTACATGAGGAGACTAAAAAAAACTGGCTTGTTTATCGTGCCCAAAAGAAGGCTGAAGGGAGATATGATTGCTCTCTATAAATACATCAGAGGGATAAATACCAGGGAGGGAGAGGAGTTATTTAAGGTAAGCGCCAATGTGGATACAAGAACAAATGGACATAAACTGGCCATCAACAAGTTTAGGCTTGAAATTAGGCGAAGGATTCTAATGTTCAAAGGAGTGACGTTCTGGAACAGCCTTCCAAGGGGAGCAATGGGGGCAAAAATCCTAACTGGCTTCAAGACTGAGCTTGATAAATTTATGGAGGGGATAGTATGATGAGACTGCCTACAATGGCATGTAGCTGATCTGAGACTTTTAGCACCAAATATCTCCAACAGCTGGTGATGGGACACTAGGTAGGGATGGCTCTGAGTTACTACAGAGCATTCTTTCCCTGTTGTCTGGCTGGTGGATCTTGCCTACATGCTCAGGGTCTAACGGACCTCCATATTTGGTGTTGAGAAGGGATTTCCCCCAGAGTCACACTGGCAGAGACGCTGGGGTTGTTGTTTTTTTTTGCCTTCCTCTGCAGCATGGAGCATAGGTCACTTGCAGGTTTAAACTAGTGTAAATGGTTGATGGTCTGTAACTTTAAGTCTTTAAGCCATGATTTGAGGACTTCAGTAACTCAGGATAAGGTTAGGGGTCTACTAAGGAGTGGGTGGGTGAGGTACTGTGGCCTGGAATGTGCAGGAGGTCAGATTAGATCATGATGGTCCCTTCTGACCTTAAAGTCTATGAGTCTATGAGCTGATATGCAGATATGACTCAATTAATAATGAATTAAAGGAGGGTAACATAATGCCAACCTGGGTTTATGGAAAATAGATCCTGTTAAACTAACTTGATATCAAACTTGTCATGTCATCAAAAAAGATACAGGTAATAATGTTGATTTAATACACTTGGATTTCTGTAAGGTGTTTGACTTGGTATCACGTGACATTCTGATTAAAAATCTAGAACAATATACATTTAACATTACAGACATTAAATGGATTAAAAGCTGTCTAACTGAGGGGTTTCAAAATGTAATTATAAACAGGGAATCATCATCAAATGGGTGTGTTTCTAGGGGGTTCCCGCAGGGATCAGTTCTTAGCCCTACACTAGTTAACGTTTGTATTAAAGACCTGGAAGAAAACACAAATTCATCACTGATAAAGTACACAGATGACACAAAAATTAGAGGAGTGTCAAGCACTGAAGAGGGCAGGGCACTGATACAGAATGATCTGGATTGCTTGAAAAGCTGGGCGCAAGTAAACACTATGCATTTTAAGATGGCTAAATGTAAATGTCTATATCTAGTAACAAAGAATGTAGGCCATATCTACACAATGGGGGGCTGTATCCTGAGAAGTGACTCTGAAAAAGATTTGGGCATCATGGTGACTAATCAGCTGAACATGAGCTCCCAGTGTAATGTTGGGGCCAAAAGGACTAATGCAATCCTTGACGGATAAACGGGAATCTTAAATAGGAATAGAGAGGTCACGTTACCTCTGTATTTGACACTGCTGTGACCACTAATGGAATACTATGTCCATTCTGGTGTCCCAATTTAAGAATAATGTTGGTAAATTGGAGAGAGCTCAGAGAAGAGCCAAGAATGATTAAAGGATCTTATACCTTACAGTAATAAACTCAAGGAGCTCAATTTATTTAGCTTAACACAGAGAAGGTTAAGAGGTGACTTGGTAACAGTCTATAAGTAATCAAGTGGGGAACAAATATTTGATAATGGGCTCTTAAATGAAGCAGAGAAAGGTTTAACATGATCCAAAGGCTGGAAGTTGAAGCTCAGATGGGAAATAAGACATACATTTTTAATGCTGAAAGTAATTAACCACTGGAACAATTTAGCATTTTTAAAAGCAAGATTGGATGTTTCTCTAAAAGATCTGCTCTAGGTATGGGCGGTGCCTGAACCGCCAGTTGCAGGAGGCTAGCCCCCAGACCCACCCATTCTGCCCGAGGCCCTGTGCCTTCCATGCCCCCTGCCAGAGCCCAGAGCCCGTCCCCCACACTCACTGCAGCCATTGGCCCTTGCCCAGCCCTGGAGCAATGGGAGGGTGGGCAGTGCAGCCCCAGCCTCCTCAGCCCTGGAGCACCGGGAGAGCAAGTGGCATGGCTGCAGCCCCTGCCCTCCCCAGCTCCAGAGCGATGACAGAGCGGGTGGTGTGGCCACAGCGCCCCCCCCCCCCCCACACACACACAGCCCCTGAGCTATGGAGAGCATGTGGCATGGCCACAGGCCCCCCAGACATGGAGCACTGGGAGGGCAGGTGGCACAGCCCAAGCTGGGGCCACCCCAAAGGGGGACTGGACACTGGAGCCACGCCGAACAGGAAGCAGGAGGAGGGGCTGGGGGGCAAAGCATGGGCGGAGCTGTGCCTGGCTGTTTGGGGAGGCACAGACTCCCCCAGCCTATGATACCCGCCACCCATGGCTCTAGGAATTATTTTGGGGAAGTTCTTTGACCTGTAATATACAGGAGGTCAGATTAGATGATCACAATGGTCCCTTCTGGCCTTGGACCCGATGAACCCAGATGCAAAAATCCGTAGCTCACTGCCAAATCCCCTGAGCGATTCATTCTTCCTGGAAAAAAAGTATTTACTTAAAATGATGGATAAAGGCTGAGGCATAGAACTGTATTATTTAGAATGACACCAAGGTAACAGCACCACAAATGCATTCCTGCTTTTAGAAAATAGTTTGTTGTATAGGAAAGTGAGGACAGCTAAGTGTCAATTATTATCCATCAAGACATCAATCTTTTCCCATTCTCTTTTCAAATCTTGAATACCAACCATAAAGACTCTGTGTTACCTTGCCAGGAGCAAAAATCTTGTGTTTTCATCTAGTTTCCTAGCATATTAAAAATGGTCTTCACCATATAATATATCTTTTGCTGATCTCTGTTATCTTTAAAAAGTGCTATGCTTCAACTGCCAAGCTAAGCACTCTGGAAGGGCATATGGCAAAAAGGATTGCTCACCATTACTGAACTTGAAAATAAAGATTAGAATTAAAATTGATATTTCGAGCTTTCCTTGGGCAGATAGTAGTTTGTTGTGCAATGGCAACAATTTGGGACACTGGCAGAACTTCACTACTTCATAGTTCAACAAAATGTGTGAGCTTTACAATGCACAGTTAAGCCATCTCTATACATAAAAGTTGTACCGCTTTAATTGGACCAACACAGTTAAAGCAGTACAACCCACTAGTGGAGATGCAGTTATATCAGTATAGGGACTGCTTCTTGGGATACGTCTACACTACCCGCCGGATCGGCGGGTAGTGATCGATCTATCGGGGATCGATTTATCACGTCTCATCTAGACGCAATAAATCGATCCCTGAATGTGCTCCCCGTCGACTCCGGAACTCCACCGCTGCAAGAGGCGGAAGCGGAGTCGACGTGGGAGCGGCGGCCGTCGATCCTGCGCCGCGAGGATGCGAAGTAAGTCAATCTAAGTCAATCTAAGATACGTCGACTTCAGCTACGCTATTCTCGTAGCTGAAGTTGCGTATCTTAAATCGATCCCCCCCAGTGTAGACCAGGCCTTGTAGGCCTTATACAGATATAGCTTTATCCAAACTAGGGGTTATACAGATTTAACTATTTCAGGAGAAAAATCACATCCCTAGTTTAAATAGTTGAGTCAGTATAAAAATTTTGTGTAGACCAGTCCTAATTCTACTGCTTTCTAAAAAAGGATTATGCAATCATAACACTTAGCAATTATGGGACATTTTCATCTTCCTAGTGCTTTACAAATCCTCCTAATGTCCCATACAGTAGTTAAGTAACTATTAGCACCGTATTTTATGGTGTCAACATTGCAGCAGAAGAAGTCAGTGTCAGAGCTGAGATTAGAACTCAGGAATTATAGGTTTCCACTCCTAGGCTCAGATGACTAGACCATACGTTGCAGCTCTTTATGGAATTACAGAGAGATTAGATGACCTCCCCCCCACACCAATTTTAGGCCTTCCCTTAGCAAGTAAATTGAAGTCAATGCAAGTAGAAGCAGAAGTAAAATGATTCTGCAATTATGCTGATCCAGTGAATACACAGAAAATCCAGAGCAGCAACCACTGTTCTAGACTAGAAGGGAGCTTGTGGCAGGAGAAGTGAATTTCCCCCATTTCCCAGCAGGATCAGGAATAGAAGTCAAGAATCCATGTCCCCTATTCTAACTTCTCTTTCCTATCAATACTTTTGAGTGCAGTGCATTCACACTGATGAGCATATTATGAGAACCTGACGAGAAGAACCATTGCGAAAAAGAGCTTCACACCAAGAGCAACAGCTAAACCACCCACTTCACAGCCCTACACTCTACTGGTTTGCTGCTTGTGATGCCATTTGAGCTATTATAATTTCACTGTGTTTAAAAAAATGGAACATGCTCCTTTCTCCCTCCTGTTATATTACAAAATGCCACACAGCAGAGGCTCACCTTAAATCCTTTATCTTCATGCTAAGGTCTTCTGACATTTTAAATATCAACCATAATGATTAACATCTCTCCTTTATGCCAGAAGCTAAAAACTGCTCGGCTGCCAGACACAGCGACACCTTTAAACACTCACACACTTCAGCAGTTACTAATTTTCCAACCCAGTACCTGGATATGACATTTTGACAAGTTTGCAAAGGATTTACTGAACTGTTTATTAGCTCAAAATATAAAAAGTACACCTTTTGCAATGGCTTTTTATTCAAAAATAACTTTTTAAATATATTTTATTTGTGACACTTGACTCCTTCCATTTCCATGTTCCAAAGGACTTAGGCAGTAAGGCAAATCTTACTAATATCTTCTAATTAATTACACTCACACTATTTTGGACAGAAAATGCTAGTGTTTATCCAGAGTCCATTACTGTGCCTTAAAGTAACATACCAGTCTCAGGGAATGAAAAAGTTTAATAATAGAGACAGGTTTCAGAGTGGTAGCCGTGTTAGTCTGTATCAGCAAAAGCTCCTCTTTGTTTTTTAATAATGGAATGATTATTGGAGTGATCCAAAGCAGTTGTATTGGATGTCATTCAATTACCTTTGTGAAATAGGAGGGTAGTCTTTGGCCACTTCTTAATTGATGGGGGTCCACATCACAAAAGCCACCCCCACAATTAGCCATCTTGTTGGCAGTCTTAGTAAATATGTCAAGAAATGGAGCTGGAATAGCCACTAGATTTGGAATACACTGAGGAACACTGCAAGGGCACTGTGGAACGTTCACATTACCTCTGCAGATCTGTGTTTAAAGGAATGGAAAGTTGTCAGATCAGCAACATTCATCAGCACAAAACTTAACTTTTAAAAACACCCTCTGATTCGGTTACCTTACTGCCTAGATGAGAAAAAATATTATTATTCAAGCTTTTTGAGGCTCAGTTTGGAATTGACATAAACACAGTAACAACCTATTGCAGTAGGCCTGGCACAAACACATAGGGAGAGACAGTCTGAAGAGCTTACAATATAAATATAAAAAGAGTAGGAGAAACTGAGGCAAACTGACTTGCTCAGGGTCACACAGCAGATCAGTAGCATAGCAAGGAACAGAATCCAGGATTGCAAACTCTCAGTCCAGTAGCCTAGCTATTGGATCATACTGCCTCATTCTGAGCAGCAATTCTAACCTGCATACTCTATGACACATTTTGTAATAGTATAAAGCTCCAAGGGCCAAATTCTGTCTTGGATGTGTCCAGGTGTATCCCATTGACTTCACAGGTAGCCAGTTGCATGCACCTCACAACAGAATTAAGCCCTCACACTTTCAAAAAGGTGAGATTGAATCTAATCCATCTGCATATGGCTAACCCAATACTGTAGGTGTTACATCTTGTTATTTTCAGGAGATAATGCAATGTTATTCATATAATGCCACAGATCAAAGAAGATGGATATTACAAGCTTTCCTCACTGGAAAAAGAAAATCAGTCCTCATAAAGTGGAAATAGTCATTTACATCTGAATCACAGAGAGTAGGTCTTGGAAAATCAGTCATAATGAAAAGATGCTGATCAAAGTAGACATTTTTAGATGGTATATTGCCTACCTTTTCTGAACTTTATGAAAAGAAGTGAATTATTATGCAGTGTATAATTCATATATATTATGCCTTTTATCAGTGATCTTTTTGTACTATAATTTTTTTATTTTTAGAGATGAATAAAGCTGGAATGATTTGTATCCAGTTCCCATTTTATCTGAACTCTCAAAATCTGGGCAAGAGTGGAGTTTGACAGATAAACTGCTGTGGTTTTAGCCCATTTCAAATTTATACCAAATATATTCATTTATTGCAGTTTGTTTCTTCAGTTTATTAAAATTTTTAAAAATCCTAAACTGGAAAAAAATTCTCTTATTTTGCCTGATATCCCGTAGGCCGATACTAGTCAGTTTTTGGCATTCTAATAAAAGTTATTAATATGTAGAGATGATGCATGTGTCATATACATGATTTGAAACCCAACGCTTTTAGAAATTGTGCTGCAGTTATGCACATAATGATCTATATATTATGTAATGACAACTTTGCACATTGACTTATGTTTTATGTTTTGCTTAAGAATTGTTTAAAAAGCTGTAATTTTTATTTTTTAAACAGCAGATCTGACCTCTAAATGCAACTGCAATTTTACTTAGGATACATTTACCTCAGGTAAATGCAGCGTTTATTTTAAATAAGTTGCAGAAGCACTGGTGGGTTTAAACCCTTGGGATACCTATGAAACAACTATTCATCCAAGGAGAACTGGTATAATTTTTAAAGTGCAAGGCTATCATCAGGAGAATCCCTTTTATGCCATGACTGATCTGTTAATAATGTTCCTGATGGTAGACAGAAGATCCATTGTGGACTAAAACTATCAAACTCTGACTAAATGGAAACATTCCGTTCCTAACCTGAATCCATTTCCTTAAAAAAAAAAAAAAAAAAAGAATACTGTGTGTTGTGCTAATGAAGTTCTTTAGTCTGTACCTGTTCTCTTCCACTTTGTACCCTGGCATTTTTTAATCCAATGTATTGATTTTTATATGAAGGTAACTATACGCATCAAAGATATGTGGGGTTTTTATCATAACAGATCCACTTACTTTTTAAAAATACATAAGGCAGTTTTAGAGGTCTGTTACTATTACAAACAACAGAAGAAAAACTGAGGGGTACATCATTACCTCAGTGCACAGGATTTTAAACATGTTATGTGTTAAAAAAGAAGAAATTGTTGCTTTAGTTGTCCCAAACCCTCCTCCAACACCATTATCACTATAGAGTTGGATTATATCATTTTGAGTTATGCTCCAGAGTACCATCTGCTGTTTTATCTTTACACTGCAACTCTTGTCAGTGGGAGCCAACCATTTCAAGAAGCCTTAAAATGATGGGTTTTCTGCTTATCATTGTATTGAGCCAGATAGGAAAGAAATCACTGAACATTACTTTTAAACTGTTGCCTTAATCTAGATAAGATGACACTTGGAGTCTTTCCAGTCCATTTTTTGGACATGGTGAATACATGCATAGAGCATGTTGTACCTCATGGTGTACAGAAGAAGAGATGACTTCATTCAATCTGGGCCCAATCTGACCTTTTTTAAAATGTACATTATTTAAACATCTCAAAAGATGAATAATGAAACCAAGATCCTCAAAAACACCTGTCTCAGACATCTAACCCATGTAACTTCAAGTTAGTTTTTGCAGTGTCTCTTACTCAGTTCAGATCTTTGCTGCCTATTTTGAAGGTCTGTCCACACAGTGAGGCTCTGGCAGGCTGAATGGCACACAGTAATGTCCTGGTGCTGACAGAGAGGAGAAACAGCTGTTCTGCCTTTTCCCCATACGAGCAGGTAAACGCTTTGGCTCTACGCATCCTGTAGTGTTACTATTGCTTTCAAATTGAAATTGTTCTGACAATGAGGATCAACCATGAAGTAATTACTTCATTTTGACAAATCAGAATTACATTTAGACAAAAGGCATTGGGCCCGAGCCTCCTCTCTTTCCTCCTCACACACCAAGTCAGTGGGAATTTTTCCAGTTTGAAGGAAGCAGGATCGTGTCCTTTATGGGCCAGATTGTGACCTTCTTACATTGGTGAGGAGTTACTTACCGGAGCAGTCTCGTTGACTCTAATTACTGACAGTAGTAACTTCCTCATCAATGTGAGTAAAGGGTTCAGAATTTGGCACTAAGGAAGCAAGAGAGTCAAGACAGAAAGTTTCGAAGGGGGCCTGTTGCCCCTCCCATAGGAAGCACACAAGAAGCAGTTGCGGTGAGGGAAGACATCTCCTTGAAGTTTCACTTGTGATTTTCCCCAGATGGTTGCACTGGGGGCAGCACCTGCCCTGCACAGAATGAACATCAGGGTTTGTCCCCAGATTTTACATCTCAGCAGACCCTTGGGAGGCCTTGTCCATTTACACTGTAGATTCTACAGGGAGGTTCAGTATCCCAGTATCAGCTCCAAAAACTTCCCCACCCCTGGCATCATGATTCTGTGGGTTACAGGATCAGGGGTATATTTTTCAAAAGCACCTATATGATTTACATTCTCAAGTCCCATTTTCAAAAGCAACTTAGACACTTGGGAGCTTAAGTCTCATCAAAAGTCTCCTAAGTGCCTAAGTCACTTTTGAAAATGGAATTTGGACTCCTAAGTCAGTTAGGTGTCGCAATGCTGACTGTAGCAACCTCTAAATATCTTTTCAAATCTGGACCTAAATGCCTAATGATGCAGACAGGCACCTAGAAGGATATTCAAAAGCGAAGAAGTTAGGTGCCTAGGTGACTTTCAAAATCACACTTTTGAAAATGGGACTTAGGTGGTTTTGAACATTTTGTCAATACTCTTTGGGCTGTTGGGTTTTCTTTTTCTTTTTTCTTTTTTTGGGGGGGGGCACTAGTGCATAACGATCACCTTTCAGGGTACAAGCCACCCCGCTGCCTCACGGGACACTGTGAGAGACAATGAATACGAGCTTCCTTAAGTTACATTAAACAACAGTGTAGGGCCCTTAAAAGGAAACCCCAGTTATCCATTAGGGTAGATATTGCGTGCGTGCGTGTGTGAGAGCGAGCGCACACACGTGTTCTCCCCAGATAACAGAGCTCCTTCGGTTTTATTCACATTTTTGTGTGCTTTGAACTTAATGTGGCTTCACAGTCTCATCACATTTATGTCTAAAGTGAAAGACAGTTCAGTTTCCCAGTGATAGATTATTATATACTTGTAATCTAAAAAGCAGAGAAGGGGAATGATTGTTGAATTTAACACACAGAAAGCCCGGGGAAAAATAGTGCAAGAACTCAGTTAAATACTGACAGCCTTGTGCCTTCAGCAATCAACCTACAGTAATTCTAATTAACAGGAAGCTGCTCACACTTGATTAGCAGGGACCCAACAATAATTATATATTTATGGCATTTATTGTGCCCCTTTTCCCCAAAAACTTGGCTGTACAGAAATTATGCATTAAGTTAGTCTTATAACTAAACACTGGCACCATACTATAGGGAGAGGGCTATAATATGGGTATAGTTTCATTCCCTATACATTTTCCAATTTTCCAACTCATACAGATATGTAATTGTGATAAAATGTCTCATCAGAAGCACATTCAAATGAAAATGAATTTTCTAAGAAAGGTTACATATAAATGAATCTCCAAGAGTGGCCAATGAAATACGTACTAGGAAAGTGATTATTTCAAGAAGTAAAGAATTACATGGAATGGTTGATAAGTGTTTGAGTTAAATTTGTATTTTCCAAATCCAGCTGGAATGTGAATGTACATCTGGTTATTTCTACTTTATTTTTTCATATCTTATGGCAGCTTTCAAGGGGAAATGGGAAGAAGTCCTTGCCTAAAGTCTCACGTACACAATGCCAGACGTTTTCATATTTGTTCAACACACCTATCGTAAGACACTGCTCTGGAGAGTTCGCCTTGGGCAACAGCATTTCAAGATATAGTTTAGATCGGGGTCCCCAACGCGGTGCCCGCGGGCACCATGGCGCCCGCCGGGGTGTCTAAGTGCACCCGCGTACTGGCCGGCGGACGAGCATCCGCCGAAATGCCGCCAACAAGCAGCAGCATCCAGCGGCGTCACCGCCAAAATGCCACGGATTTTCGGTGGCATTTCGGCGGCAACACCTCTGGATGACGCTGCTTGTCAGTGGCATTTCGGCAGTGACGCCTATTGACATTGTCCGCCGCCATGGTCCTCCGTGGCTCGTCGTCTGGCACCCGCCAGACGAAAAAGGTTGGGGACCACTGGTTTAGATGGCTGGTCCTGAGAGCTGTAATAACAGTGATGACAGCTATATTAATGCATGCCACCACACTATATCAACCACGTGGCATCTTCAGTAAACACTCTTCAATATCATAGTAAAGGGACAATTTTGAATCTTATTTAGCCCAAAATCCTTTTGGTCCTGTTTCACAAATGCAGATTCCTTTAATTCCTATTTATATATCTAGGTACATCTACAGCTTCCAATAACAGTGAATCTGAGCACCTAATGGAAAGTCCATTTCATACAAGTGCCTCCTATAGGCTCTTTGGTTTGAGAGAGAGTAACCTCCCATTTCTTAGTATTTTCCCGGCTGGTTTTGACAAGCTTGTGAACAATATTCCCCCTGCCATCTGTGAAGTACATAAGGTCTACCTCAATGGACACCAAACTGCTCTCAAAATATACTCTAGCATTACAGCTAAAAAAGTAATATTTTTCTAACCTTTGTAATTCTATTTACAGAGTTATATGGCTTTTCCACAGGTTTAAAAGGAAAAGCAGAACAGTGCTTTTTCTGTAGAGAGTCACCCACCCCAAGTATTTCCTCTCTGTAAGGTCACGATGTGACTGAGATGGACACAGTCTGATAAGTGGCTTCTTATACATGTATAATATCTGGGACAAGTGTTTTGTGAGTGTCAGTTGGCCTTACTGAGTGACACACTATATACTGAAAAACCGCTTTGCATTTTTCTAGGTGCCTTTGCAGCAAAGAAAGGAGAAAGGCCCATTTACCTGGGTGCCTGATGTAGTGGTACATTATTCACCTGCTATAGCTGTCAACAGTATTGTACAGGCGTCTCAAAAATGGTTAAAATTTCCCTTTTATTTTATAAAAACACATACTTCATTTTCTACCTTTCTCTCCCTGGGACAGAAGCTCTGTACAGACGGACTGAATGTAGGAAAATAAGAGTCCCTTTTTTTATAATTAAAGAAAATAAGTTACCACAATGTTCCATTAACCATCACAAGAGGCTTAAGGCACTATGAGCCTGTCTCGGAGTCAATAATATATACTTTATTCTGTTTTTTTTTTAAAAAGTGGTAGAAAGCAAGGAAACAACATAAAAAGAAGCCACTCACTCTCCTCTATCACCTATGATTTAGTGCTTATGTGACACTGAAAACAACACCCCCACTGAGAACTGAGTCATTTTGAATCCATTTGACATATGTGTGGGTAATAGCCATCAAACTATTGTGGTCTCCCTTATCTGCTCAAAAACACATATATCAGCCATCAAACAGACTGAAGTCCATAGCTGTTTATTGCTGCACTGAACCCTTCTAACTGCTGAATGAAGTTGGTTGTACTTAGTTGCTTATTAAATGACATATACATGATTATTAGAGTGACAAGGTGGGTGAGGTAATATCTTTTATTGGACCAACTTTGGGTCATGTAGTGGTGGGTACTGGTGTCATGGTTCCTCCCAGAGGTGGTATTCTGTGGGTTGTGGAGTAGTTGCATGTGATTTCTTTTTGAGGTAGTCCCTTCTGGAGTATGTCAGGCGCAGTAAGTAGTTCCTCTGTTTCTCCAAAGTCTGCCTGCAGAGCTGCTCAACATATTTGGAGTTGTATGTAGTGGTCTCTACGTTGATCTCTATGTAGAGATCAACGCAGTGCTGAAAGCTCTTGCAGAGCAGGGCACTGACACAAACTACATTAAACTACTAAAGAAGCAATCTCTGACTGCACTACGGATATAACTCAGTTCAACACTGCCCTTTGCATCCCAGTCAAAAAGGATGTGAAGTAAGGAGACACGCTTTCACCGAAACTCTTACAGCCTAATGGTAATGAGACAGATGAACTAGAACGGTGGAATCAGCGTCAACGGTGAGCAGTTAGACCACCTTAGATTTGTGGACGATATTGTGTTGATTGCTGAAAACTCTATCAAACTACAGAAAATGCTGCAAGGACACGACAAAAAGCAGCCAACTCGGACTGAAAATGAACCACTCTAAAACGAAATTTATGTGGTCTGATGCCTTGCCAAAAGCCCAAATAATAGTCAAGGAAGAACAAATAGAAGTTGAGCAATACGTTTATTTGGGCCAAGAAATTAAAATGCAACACAATCAGGAAGGCGAATTCTTGCGAAGAAAGAAAGCTGGTTGGCACACATTTAGTTCTATCAAGGATTTCCTTCAAGGAAAAAAATCAAGGCAACACACACCAACCTCTTCAACTCAACAGTACTGCCAGCAATGTTGTATGGCAGCAAAACATGGGTGCTGATGACAACAGAGGAGCAACAACTGTCTGTCAAGTGATGGGAAGATTTTAACGTGAAAAGGGATGGCTCCACATGGAGAAGGAAGGCCAGGACAAGAGAAGAATGGAAGGTGTGTTGTGATCAGCACAATCTATGTGAGAGCTGAAGGACCGATTGGTCAAGGTGATCAAGATGATGTAGTGGTCAGAGAGTTATAGATGCTGAGACCTTGTTTCTTTCATTTGCTCAGGAAGTAGATGTCACAATTAAGTTTTGCTTCCCTTCTCTTCATGTTGTGGAGTTTCCACTTCAGATGGCAAAACTGAATATTTTTGATTGTTCTATGCAGTGTTGTATCTGTGTCAGTTCCAGGATATTAGAGAGACAAGGCTACAACAAGATTGCATACAACAATGGAAGATATGAAACTTTGCCAAATAGAAGTTGGCCCAATATCCCACTAATATCTTGGGACTGACAAAGCTACAACAACACTGCATGCACATGGTTAACTGTTTTGACATGCCACTGGCATATCTAAAGGAGATTTAGGTTAGATATTAGGAAAAGATTCTTAACTATAATGTTAGTTAAATACTAGCATAGGCTTCGAAGGGAGGTTGCAGAATCCTCATCACTGGAGTCTTTTAAGAACAGGTTAGACAAACTCCTGTCAGGGATGGTCTAGGTGTACTTGGCCCAGCCTCAGTGCAGGGGGCTGGACTAGATGACCTCTCAAGGTCCCTTCCAGCCCCACATTTCTATGTTATACAAAGTTGATGGGGCAAAGTCAAGGAGGTTGTCATTTTGCCATTATGAAGAGCAGACATGTCAGTAGCAGGAGAAATGACTGAAGGCCATAGCCCTACTGAACTAGAGAAAAATTAAACCTAGCTGGGTCTGTCAGAAAACCTCATAAGAAACACATCAAAGGCCAATTTTTTTAGGGAAAAAAAATCCAGATCTTGAACCTGTTTCTTCCAATAAACAATAACTTTCCCAATTTGTTTTGGGATAAATACATTTTCCATGCCATACCGAAACAAAAGTGCCAGCTCCTAAAGTGCTACATATAACAATTGGGCTTTTCCCCATACTAGATAGATAAAGCTCATTTTGCTTACAGCAGTAATAATTCAATTAAACAGACATGGCCTTAAGAGTTTTCCTCTCAAGTGTGTATCCCTGTAATACACAGCTGCACATGGATATCATCAGTACTCTTGCCCAGGCTTTTCACAGAGAAAGGTTTTTACCTCAGAAGGGAAATAAACAATATCAGCAGGGACTAGATTGGCACTGTAAATGGCACCTGCATTTAATTTCTGCATGGTCTCTAAAGCATTTTTTCACCTCGGTTTTGGTTACCACTTCCTCTCTCTAACTTGTTACAGTCAGTTACAGAAACTTGAAGAGTATATTTGGTTCCCTTGTTACTTTCACCTACTGCATGCTTGAAATGCCAAATTATAAGAAGGTATTTGGGAAGCCAATGTATTGACAAACATACTATATCCCTATACAGACTGACACCTAGTACTAAAACCCATTCTGGTTTTGTTTCTTTCTTACATGGTTCTACACATGAAGACTCCCTGCTGCCTTTCGTAATGTATATGAAGGGAGTGCTTTCTGCTCGAGGCTGGCGTATTACTGACAAAAGGGGATGTTGTACTGATAAGGGATTGTCTCAGACCCACTAAGGTGTGGAGTTATTCATTCCGCTCAAGTGGTAGAAGTCTATGCTGCATGACTCCATCTGGGCCTATTTCTAGGACTCCCCCTGAGGGCAGGAATTCCACAGCATGGATGGAGGGCCATGAAAACATGAACGCAGCTTCAGGATCTATAAAAATAGAAATAAGGACAACCCAGGGAATTACAGACCAGTCACCTTAACTTCTGTACCTGGAAAGGTAATCGAGCAAATAATTAAGCAATCAATTTGCAAATATCTAGAAGATAATAAGGTGATAAGTAACAGCATAGATTTGTCAAAAAAAAAAAAAAAATCATGTAAAACCAACCTGATAACTTTCTTTGACAGCTTGTGACTAGGGGGGGAAGTGGTCGATGTGGTATATTTTGACTTCAGTAAAGCTTTTCATACTGTCTTACATGACCTTCTCATAAACAAACTAGGGAAATGTAACCTAGATGGAGCTACTATAAGGTGGGTGCAAAACTGGTTGGAAAACCGTTCCCAGAGAGTAGTTATCCGTGGTTCAAAGTCATGCTGGAAGGGCATAACGAGTGGGGTCCCACAGGGATCAGTTCTGGGTCTGGTTCTGTTCAATATCTTCATCAATGATTTACATAATGGCATAGAGCAGAGGGGGGAAAACTACGGCCCATGGGCCACATCTGCCCCGCGGGACCATCCTGCCCGGCCCCTGAGCTCCTGGCCAGGGAGGCTAGCCCCCGGCCCCTCCCCTGCTGTCCCCTCTGCCCCGCAGCCTCAGCACTCGGGAAGCTCAGCACCGGTGCACCCCGTGGGGTGGGGGGAAGGGGCTGCACTGCGGGGGCAGGGGAGCAGGCGGGAGGTGCGGGAGCGCTGCGAATGCAGCCGGAGGACTCAGGAGGAGCACCAGGCCGCCGCGCAGCCAGCCGGAGAGAAGCGGCACTTTGAAGGGGAAACCATCGCTTCTCTACGGCTGCGTGGTTGCCCCTGCTCCTGAGACCTCCACCCATGTTCGCAGGGCCACATTCTGAAAGGTGTTTTTGGGGGGGGTTAGATGGGGGGGTCCCAAGGGGGTGGTTAGGGACGGGGGTCCCGGGACGGGGCGGTCAGGGGACAGAAAGGGGGGGTTGGATAGGGAGTGGGGTCCTGGGCGGAGGTTGGGGTGGGGATCCCGATGGGGGGCTGTCAGGGGACAAGGAGCAGGGGGGGGTTGGATGGGTCGGGGGTTCTGAGGGGGGCAGACAGGAGGAGGGAAGTGGGAGGGGGTGAATAGGGGGCGGGGGCCAAGCTGTTTGGGGAGGCACAGCCTTCCCTACCCGGCTCTCCATACCATTCTGCAACCCTGATGTGGCCCTCGGGCCAAAAAGTTTGCCCACCCCGGCATAGAGAGTACACTCAAAGTTTTTGGATAATACGAAGCTGGGAGGGGTTGCAAGTGCTTTGGAGGATATGATTAAAATTCAAAATGATCTGACAAACTGGAGAACTGGTCTGAAGTAAATAGGATGAAATTCAATAAGGACAAATGCAAAGTACTCCATTTAGGAAGGAACAATCAGTTGCACACATACAAAATGGGATATGACTGCCTAGGAAGGAGTACTGCGGAAAGGGACCCAGAGGTCATAGTGGACCACAAGCTAAATATGTGTCAACAGTGTAATACTGTTGCAAAAAAAGCAAACACCCTTCTGGGATGCATTAGCAGGAATCTTGTAAGCAAGATACGAGAAGTAATTCTTCCGCTCTACTCTGCGCTGATTACTCCTCAGCTGGAGTATGGTGTCCAGTTCTGGGCCCCACATATCAGGAAGGATGTGAACAAATTGGGGGGAGTCCAGAGAAGAGTGACAAAAATGATTAAAGGTCTAGAAAACATGACCTATGAGGGAAGATTGAAAAAATTGGGTTTGTTTAGTCTGGAAAAGAGAAGACTGAGAGGACATGATAACAGTTTTCAAATATGTAAAAGGTTGTTACAAGGAGGAGGGAGAAAAATTGTTTTTCTTAACCTCTGAGGATAGGACAAGAAGCAATGGGGTTAAACTGCAGCAAGGGAGGTTTAGGTTGGACATTAGGAAAAACTTCCTAACTGTCAGGGTGGTTAAGCACTGGAATAAATTGCCTAGTGAGGTTGTGGAATCTCCATAATTGGAGATTTTTAGGAGCAGGTTAGACAAAAACCTGTCAGGAATGGTCTAGATAATACTTAGTACTGCCATGAGTGCAGGGGACTAGACTAGATGACGTCTCAAGGTCCCTTCCAGTTCTATGATACATTAATTATTTTTTTTGAGATTCTCTATGTGTCTCGATGGGGATAATGCACATTCCCCTTTTCCCTCCCACTCCATCCCGAATGGCAGTTCCCTGGATCCACTGAGGCCCATTTATGCATTCTGGGATGGTGGGCATTGTGCTGCTGAAATGACCGAGTCTACCTTTCATGCAGAAGGAAAAGATGCAATACTGCCATCGCCTGTGATTAAGCTCTCCATGCCCTGACACATAATATTATAACAAAACCCCAGCAGCATTAAAATAATATGTGCAGAAGACCCCACTATGTTCTCTGGCATTTCTATTGAACATAAACACCAACTTACTGTATTAGCTATGATGCTAGATAGAGTTTGCTACTTTTATTTTGGGGGAAAGAGAACTATAATGCTTTAAACCAGACTAAAGCTCACTGTGGAAGATAAAGAAAATAATAATTATTGTTACTTTCCTTAATCCAGTGCTAATGCAGTCTTTAAGGAAAAGTAAATGTGAATTTTCCAGTTTGAAATTACAGAATCAAAATTAACACAATGTACAATTCAGCAGCTAACCTGCATAAATTGAAAAGGTTTTCATTCACCAGAAGGAAAGTTGGTCTAAGTTTTAGCATTGGATTATACCTTTTGAAGGAAGATAGTGATGAAATGATTTCTAAGGTCAACATAGGACTATTCCTCAAAAGGAGAGAAAATTAAATGAGATGTTACTAATACATACCCACAAGCATGATCATGGAATAAATGACTATTTCTAATATAATGTTGAGATCTAGTCAATAAACCCTAGAATACATGCACTTATTTAGCAACAGTGAACTTCTTACCAACACTCTGCTAACTCTCCTAGCTCTGCCAAGACTACTTCTAAGATCCAGTCCTGTCACTTCTTTCCCCACTATCATTTAAAAAAAAAAAAAAAATTTCCCCACTGAATTATTTTAATTTCTGCCTCCCCACCAAATCGAGATCAGATAAAAGCACAAATTGAAAATTACACATGCTGAATTCAATCACGCCATCGGGGTTTAGAAAGGAATCAGGTATCCCACTGGAGAGCAGATATTCCCCTCCTTTCTAATGTTATAACTCTAATTTCTAGCCCTAGGAATTGACAAAATATCAGCTCATAAAACTGCAACATTCTGATATATAGAATCTCTGCTTAGGAAAATGTGTACTGTTTTAGGAATGAACTGGTTGACATCTACTGCAGCCCTGAGATTTCAAAGACACATGTGAAGTCAGGCGTTGAAAGGAGTCTATGAAATGTCTTCTGAGCAGGATAAGGGCTCTGATTAAACTCTATTAAATCAACAATTATCTTCCTTCTGTTCCCAAAGGGAATATTATATATGGACACATATAACATGTAACCCACACTCCATAGGTGTTTCTGGGAAATTCTGACTATGGTTTCTATGTGGTTCATCATTTCATAATATAATATTAATATACAAAAAACTTCTTTGTGAAATAGTTATGGTTTTCAATCCCAGCTTTTACCTGGTCCAGATTTAGGGGGGAAGAAACAAAATAGCAAACAAACAGTACTTTATCTGTAGGATACTTTGAGTTATTTAGAACTTTACCAGTAAGTAATGGAGCACTGGTGGGAAAAAAAAGTCAGCTCCTGCTCAGCGTATTCCCAAAACACTCCTCTAGTTTTCTAGGCAGCCATGTAATGTTTCAAAGTGATGTATGAAAACACTTTTTCTCACACAATGGTCCTAGCAGAAAGAGCACACACCTGCTTCTCACATAAATACCCTTCTCAGGGGGAAAAGAGTGTGAGATGGCCTCTTACAAAATGAGACTAGGACTTTTTACATAGATTTTTTGTACATCTGTTTAAAACAAAATGTAGAATCTAGATCAGAAAATTGTATTTACGTTCAGATGATTTTGGTCTCGATTCACACAGGAAGTGCAGGAGCATGCAATTTATACCTCCCTGTGCCAACTAATCCCCTTACATTCCCAGGGGCTGTCTTATGGGTGGTGATACTGCCACTTTCCCTCCCTTGGCACTTTTGCTGTGGAAGGGCAAATGTGATATCCACTGGGGACTCATAGGAGTTCCACCAGTGGGGCTTCTGCATGGATGAACCCTTGGTTAACTACTGTCACGCACTTTTTGGCCTATGTTGCACCCTAAAAAACCTCTCGTGGGCAGCTGTGGTCACTTTCTAGTACTGCAACATCCCCCTCTCAGTGGACTTTCCACCTCAAGGGCCCTGTGCATGAGTCTCTACTGATGGAAGTCAAGAGAAACTGGAGCTGAAGCCACACCAGACCTTTGTGTTGCAATTATTTCCCTGTAAAAGAGCTGCCTGTTCTCTTATGGGTCCATCCTGTCGAATTTAACAGGGATAAAAACAAATTGCTTGTTCCCTTATGAAAGGGCCCTACAGATATTTAATAGTATCTTCCAGAATCTATTGTGAAAACTCCATAGGATTTAATAGTAAATGGAAGTCCTTCTGAAAGTTTTTTTTTTTAATTATTCTACTTCTGATTCTATTGCAGCAATATAATTCTCTATTAAATTCTATGGTGAAATCCTGACTCCCTTGAAGAAAAGGAAGTTTTGCCACTGACTTCAATGGAACCAAGATTTCAACCTATGGGTTTTATGAACTCTCATATTCTATATGACTTTTCCCTAGCATAGAGGAGACATTTTCTGATTCTATGTGAATGCACAGTCTCTAGTTCATTCTCACAATGTCTTCCTGTTAGATTTTTCCACCTGGTCATCAGATTTATGGGATCTATAGGGACTATATGCCTATATTACATATGCTAAACTATATTAAAAGAGTGTTAAAGTTAAAAAGCCAAAGACTTAGAAGTTAGGAAGCACCAGAATTAAGTTTGCCTGTGCAACCTTAATTCATCCCCCTTGTGCATATGCCTTATGATACAGTGCTTAATTACATGATCATATACTATCACAGACCTGCTCAAAGTAGAGCGTCTCAACAAAATGGTCATAAGAATTTTCCCTAATCTTATTCTTAAAAATGGTTGAACTGTTTTTGCTGAAATTTTCTAAACAAAGTTTTGTTTGAAACAGATATCCATCACAGAAAACTTCAGCCTGAAGGTTTAAAGTTTGGCAAAAGTATAAGCAGCTGAAAACAGGGTCTTATAATGGAATATGTTAAGCAACCTTAACTATCAACATCATTATCTGCATCGTTCATAATAGTCCTATGAGGAAATCCATGTAACTTGACAAGAATATGAGCAAATCTTAAAGCACGTAGTGCTGAGATCCCATCAAAGGTCACCATGTAGGGAGAGTCAGGCCAGGTCAGTATTTAGATAGGAATTTTCCAAAGGAAAACATAGATGCTGCAGAAAGAGATACCAGTGAATCAGTAGATGGCATTCTAACCTCTGAGCCAGTTCTGAACAAATGCCACAGCAACAGAAGGCTCTGTGGTTCTCATTGTTCGGATGAGATTTAAACCAAAACCCTTGCCCACTTGTGCTTATTAAACAACCCACAGAACTCTTCACAAGCTGTAAGCCCCAGTTTCCAAGCCAATTACACTGCCCACCTAAATTCCTATTGCAGTTTGAAATTGATATGGTATGTGTCGTCTCTCCATGCTCTAAAATTCCATAATGTTTGCTGGGCCTTATTAAGCATCTGTCACAATTCATTCCAGAGAAAGCCGCTTTTCAGCGGTAGGTGAAGCGATCCCTGTATATCTGTTTGCAAAGCACTTTGGGATTAAAGGTGTTGTCTAAAAACAAGTTATTTTTAAAGAGCCCCATGCAGCATATGTTACACACAATACATTTGCATTTGTTATGTACCATGAATTATTCATCATTTATTCTGAAGTGTAAATATTTATAGTTACTGTTCAAAGAAGCACACTGCCTTCTGTTGTAGCCTTTAACTTGACATTATAGCATTTTGCTACCTATAGTTGAGCTTCTGTCAGGTTTTCCCTTTTAAATTATACTTTTCTGTGGTATTTAACTTTTGGCAAAATTTCTCTGCCATGATTTCAAATAGACATTCTCAGCCAAAAGGAATCCCCCAAAGGCTGCATCAGTTTAATGATAACCTACAGACAATACATATAAAAGGTGTGTGTCCTTTTCTGATTCTTTATTATATATTAAAAAGAGGTGAAAAGATCTTTTAAAAATATTTTGCTTTCTTTTACAAAACAAAGGGTTTTACTTCCTAGCTTTTTGCATTAGAAATTTGGACTTGGAGAAGTCTATGGAAAAATGGAGAATTAGAATGTTTATGATATCCAGAGATACCAAGGAAGTCAAGTCTGATTATTGAGAGGGGAAGTGATTTTTAGACTGTCTAAAACTCCTCTTTGTTTGCAACTATTTGACATTTGGAAGAAAAGTTATCTTTCATAAGGGTTTATTACCACTGTCCCTTTAATTAAAGAAAATGTCCCAAAACACATAGTTGATGCAACCAAGAAATCCCCTTCCCCCAGAGAAAGCAAACAAAACAAAACACCACAGGTTTGACAATCCAGCTATTTCTAAGGCAAAAAACTAGCAGAAAAATATTTAAAAAAAAACCCCACACCTTTCAGGCCCTCTTTATATCTCATAAAGAAACAGAAAGGTCATCTTTATTAGCAGTAGTATTACTGTCTTTAAACAACATATATGAAATTATAAAAATAAAGTGATAACAGCAATGACTGATACTGTTTCACATTTTCAATACACAGAAGTGTGTTTATAGCAACATATACATTTGTCTGATAGGAACTGTGGGTAGCAACTGTTACAGTTAATGGTGGAATTCTAGCTTCCATTTTCCCCATCTTATACTCACAACCATCAGCTGCTCATAGTTTTCTCTAAATGAACTGGATTGGAGCTCACTTTTTCTATGTTTAGTCTCACATACTCCCTATCTCTCTTTGCCTCCCTCTCTTAAACCTCAATCCTACCAGCTCCTTCACCTGGGAGAAGCCTTACAATCACATAAAGCCGCATTAAAATTCATGAGGCCCAACCATAGCAAAGGTCTGCATACATGGTGAAGCTTTCAGGCTCTGACCCTTACATGATCCCCTCACTCATGGCAGGCAGAAAGGGAAGTGCTGGAGCCTGTTGCAGAACTGGTCTCCCCAGTCCTTTCAGTGGAATCTGGGGTTCCATCTCCCAAGTCCAAGGGGATGAGAGGGCACCTGCAGGTTTAGCTAGCCCTGGCTCAATGAGATTGGTCACCTCCACTCTCTTGCTAGCAGGAGCATGGGGCTGACCCTGTGAAGAACCTGGGAAAGAGAGACATTTGCAGAGCCACTTGCTACTGCAGGCAAAAATCTGTTTGGTGCCCTCTGCCCATGCCTGTACAAATTACATGCAGCAGAAACTACCTGCTCTCCATTTGGCTAGGGTCTACTGTCCCCTTGCCTGGTCTGGAACAACATTCCCATCTGCCCTCTCCCTTGCCCAGCTCAGACATGTTACACTTATGCAGTACACCTGGGAGAAATTTTTCAGATTAATAGCTTATTCGCAAAAAAAAAAAAAGCCATTTTGGCTGACCCACAACTATTTATGAATTGAAACAAATTTTCTGAATAGTTTCATCCAAAAATTTTTTTGGAAGGACTTAGATGCTATTCATAAAAGAGTTAGAGGAAGTGGTACATGTGTGCTTTTTAACCCAACCGTTAGAGCACCTACCTGGAACATGGGAAATCCAGGTTCAATTTCCCTTCCCTGCCTCTTATGGAGAAGAGATTTGAACTTGGGTCTTTCTCCTTTGACGGGAGCACCCTAACCTCTGGGCGGTGGGATATTTTGGAGTGGGAAGGGTGCAAGTGTCTTTTAATCTCGCCTGTTGAAGCGGTTCCCCTTTTTATAAATAATTAAATTGCCACTGGAGCAAAGACTGAATCTGGGTCTTCCACATCCTTGGTTGCATCCACAAGGGTGCAGAGTCATATCTCACGCTCATTTCATGGCCTGATGACTATTCATTGTCATTCAGAGACACAATTTATGGTCATTCAGAAGACTTAAATCTACAGTATAATGTATTGCTTTACATGTTATGACTGACAAACATGTTAGTAGAAGTTTGAATCTGTAGAAGTAAGTTCCTCACTTTTGAATGCCTGAATTCTCCTCCTCGATGTTGCATTGACACCCTTTGTGCATTGGTATTTATTTACACAGGTCTTCTGAATTTAAATATTTAAAAAAAAAAGTAGGGCTGTCGATTAATCGCAGTTAACTCATGCGATTAACTCAAAAAAATTAATTGCTGCTTTAATTGCACTGCTAAATAGAATGCCAATTGAAATTTATTAAATATTTTGGAGGCTTTTCTACATTTTCAAATATATCGATTTCAATTACAACACAGAATACAAAGTGTACAGTGCTCACTTCATATTATTGTTTTTGTTACAAATATTTGCACTGTGAAAATGATAACCAAAAGAAATTGTATTTTTCAATTCGCCTCATAAAATACTGTAATACAATCTCTTTATCGTGAAAGTGCAACTTACAAATATATATACACGTTTTTGTTATGTAATTTCACTCAAAAACAAAACAATGTAAAACTTTAGAGCCTACAAGTCCACTCTGTTCTACTCCTTGTTCACCCAATCACTAAGACAAACAAGTTTGTTTACATTTATGGGAGATAATGCTGCCGGCTTCTTATTTACAATGTCACCTGAAAGTGAGAACAGGCATTTGTATTGCACTTTTGTAGCTGGCATTGCAAGGTATTTACCTGTCAGATATGCTAAAGTCGTACGCCCCTTCATGCTTTGACTACCATTCCAGAGGACATGCTTCCATGCTGATGACGTTCGTTAAAAGTTAATGCTTTAATTACATTTGTGACTGAACTCCTTGCGGGAGAATAGTATGTCTCCTGCTCTGTTTTACCCGCATTCTGCCATATATTTCACATTATAGCAGTCTCGGATGATGACTCAGCACATGTTCATTTTAAGAACACTTTCGCTGCAGATTTTACAAAACGCAAAGAAGGTACCAATGTGAGATTTCTAAAGATAGCTACAGCACTCGACCAAAAGTTTAAGAATCTGAAGTACCTTCCAAAATTGAGAGGGACAAGGTGTGGAGCATGCTTTCAGAAGTCTTCAAAGAGCAACAGTCCGATGTGGAAACTACAGAACCCGAACCACCAAAAAAGCAAATTTCTGCTGGTGGCATCTAACTCAGATGAGGAAAGTACACGTGTCAATCTGCACTGCTTTGGATCGTTATCGAACAGAACCCCTCATTAGCATGGACACATATCCTCTGGAATGGTAGTTGAAGCATGAAGGGACATATGAATCTTTAATGCATTTGGCACATAAATATCTTGCAACGTCAGCTACAACAGTGCCATGTGAATACCTGTTCTCACTTTCAGGTGACATTGTAAACAAGAAGCGAGCAGCATTATCTCCTGCAAATGTAAACAAACTTTGTTGTTTTACATTGTTTGTTTTTGAGTGCAGTTATTTTTTGTACATAATTCTACATTTATAAATTCAACTTTCATGATAAAGAGATTGTATTACAGTACTTATAGGAGGTGAATTGAAAAATACTATTTCTTTTGCTTTTATAGCACAAATATTTGTAATAAAAAATAAATATAAAGTGAACACTGTACACTTTGTGCTCTATGTTGTCATTTAAATCAATATATTTGAAAATGTAGCAATCATCCAAAATATTTAAATAAATGGTATGCTATTATTGTTTAACAGTGCAAATAATTGCACAATTAATCACGATTAATTTTTTTAAATCACTTGGCAGCCCCTATATACTAAATATCACCCATACTGCTAGAGATGAAAGGACTTTTAACATCTGATTTAATTTTCATAGTTTATCCTGTCTTTTTACTTTATGCATTTCTCTCAGGTTGGATATTGAAAACAGACAAAATCAGTTCACTTTGCTTATTCTAGTCAATTTCAACCTAGGTACAAAGTAATTCATGGGATTGCAAACTTTTTTAGGTTTAAATTACCTAATTTCTGTGAGTCTGTCTCACACAATCATTTAAAATTCAGTACTTTTCACCTGAATACAATTTAACTAACACCATTTAACATGACCTATTTCTTCCCGCTAAAAGAAAAATCACACTGAAATTCATAAGCCCACTGAGCCATAAGGCACTCAGACTGGAGAGCAGAATTTGGCCCTTTCTGTGTAAGTTTCGTAGTGACGGTGATGAATCTCTGTAAAGTAAAAACCAACACCAACTCTAGTTTAAAAAAAAAATCACTTAAAAAAAAAACTAATTGAAAAATCCTTACCAACAGGAAAAAGAAATGGAGAAATTCTGCCCACTGATGCAGTTAGAGTATTTACTGGAGGTTCTTAACCATTCTAAGCCCTGACTGGCTTTCAATGCATAAACCAAGTTTTCTCACAGGAAATAAGTATATTTTCACTCTTCCCTGGGAAGAAGGGTGAGATCACACAGCAATCTGGGTTACATCAGACTGACAGTATGATAAGGTCAGTTAGGGATCAGGTTTTGGTAATTCAGATCCAGGCTTTCTTTATAATAAAAAGGGAGCAATATTATGATTCACTAAAATATAGCTGGATAACAGAGCAGTATACGTTGTTGCTTACCATGATTGTAAATGTGGATATAATCATCTATGCTTGTGGAAACATAGATGGAATTAGGGCAGCTTTTGCTGTATTCTACACAAAATGTTCCTGTTTAAAAAGATTTTTGGGTCTATAAGCCTGGAAAATAAATCGTAATAGTGTTGTTTCATTTGTAGCCAGAACTGAAATAATGGCTCCAAAGAAGGCATAAAATTCATCTTAATTGGCTCTTCTTTGAAGGAAGGATGGACCCAAGTCACAAAGTTTGGATCCAGTTTGGCCGGAAACCTCAGCCGGAGCTGCGGGGGCAGCGCCTGCGGGCATGGGCAGCACACACCGTGCAGAGCCATCTGGCCACGCCTCCACCTAGGGGCCGGACATGCCTCTGGGACCAGCGCAGAGCCAGGGCAGGCAGGGAGCCTGCCTTAACCCTGCTGCGCTGCCAGCCGGGAGCCGCATGAGGTAAGCGCCGCCCAGCTGTAGCCCGCACCCCGAACCCGCTATCCCAGGTCGGAATCCCCTCCCATACCATAATTACCTCACAGAGCCTGCACCCCAACCCCCTGCCCTAAGTCAGAACCCCCTCCTGCACCCAAACTCCTGCCCCAGCCCTTAGCTCCTTCCCGCACTCCAAACCCCTCAGCCCCAGTCCGCAGTCCCCTCCCGCACCCTGAACCCCTCATTTCTAGCCCCACCCCAGAGCCCACACCCCCAGCTGGAGCCCTCACCCCCTCCCACATTGCAACCTCCTGCCCCGGTCCAGTGAAAGTGAGTGAGGGTGGGAGAGAGCGAGTGACAGAGGGAGTGGGGCTGTAGGGAGTGGGGGGCAGTGTCTCAGAGAAAGGGCGGAGCAGGGGGCAGGCCTCAGGGCAGGGGCAGGGGTTGGGGCAAAGGTGTTCAGTTTTGGTGCAATTAGAAAGTTGCCAACCCTAGACACAGATCTGAATTCCATCAAAGTTCAAGGGGATCCAGATCTGCTGTTTGGGCCCATCTATCATTTGAAAGTTAGTTACCAGGAACAGCAGTTCTCCATAGTCATGGAAATAAACTCTGCTATGTAGCTAAAAATTGCTTTTCCAGTCAGCACTTAGACTAAGTCGAGGAAGCTTCAAACCCAGAGGCAGCAAACAAATAATGAACATTTGCCACATAGGACTGCCTTCCATCACTCCAGTCCGAGGTGCAAAAATACACAATAAAAAGGAGGTGAATTCAAGTGCTCTGCACATGCTGATTTTATATCATAACAATCTTCTGTAGTGTGACCATGATACAGACAATGCAGTTTGCTTCCTAGCATTGGTATAGTTAAGGCAGTGGACACGCTTCAAATGTGAATCTCTTTGTCTACTCTGTGTGTGCGTGTGTGTGTGATGAATTTCACTGATTTAAAAAAAATATTTTAACAGTGCAACACTCTACAGGTGAAACATGAAAAGCATAACCAAGCTAATGCTGTCATAAAAGCAATTAGCAATCTTGCAGCTGTAATAAATGACAGAATCCCTGGGGCACAGTTTCTGTGGCAGGGGAATTCCCCGCTCTAGTCTAATGTTATGTTGTTTAAAGCTATTTTGTTAGAAGTGAAAGCATGGTTTATTCCCACAAGATCGGTGATTATGTATTTGTTCATTTCTGTATATTTTGCATGATCTTTTTGTACACAGATTAGCCATCATGCTTCATGCATGTATATTAAAACAATCCCTTTTAAAGTTAATAAAGTTAGACTAAATTAACAGGACTACAATAATATAGTGCCAACAATATTTTAGGCAATGCCTCTAGCCATCTCCATTCAATAGTGGAACATAAAGGAGCAAACAAAAAAATTGTGTTACTCAGATAAGGGGCCGTAAAGTGGGTATATTTACATTATACATTAGTACACTCATTTTAAGGTCCCTTTATACTACCAAAGTGTTGTAAAGGTGACTTAGGGTATGTCCACACCAACACAAGGAGTTTTTCTGTTGATGTAGGAACACCACCAGCTCGATGAACGTTAGGTACAGAAGCACTCTTTCATCAACATAGCTCCATGTAGACTGGGGTTTTGTTGGCATGGCTATGTCAATCAAGAGTGTGGGTTTTTCACACGCCAGACTGATGCCGTTATGCCAACATAACTTTTAAGTGTAGATCAGGCCTTAGTGTCAATGAGAATCAGCCCTGTAAAATCTACCGTATATGGGCCTATCCTGATCCAGGAAAGCGTTTAAGCACATGCATAATTTTAAGCATGTGTGTAATCCCACACTGAAGACAAAGGGCCTACTCAACTGCTTTAAATTAGGCACAAGCTTAAGTGTTTTTCTAGATGGGGGGCTAAAGTGGGAGTAGGAAGCCCTCTAGGTGTGTAGGCATAGTACTTTATTTCTAACATAATTACCTGAATTTCGCTACAGAAGAAACAATGTAAAAACACCTGGCCAGAAATAAGTTAGAGAAGCTA
This sequence comes from Emys orbicularis, assembly GCF_028017835.1. Lineage (NCBI taxonomy): Eukaryota > Metazoa > Chordata > Testudines > Emydidae > Emys > Emys orbicularis. The sequence goes on along the minus strand of NC_088691.1, from coordinate 93,024,263 downwards.
TTTGTCCTGAGCTGAATAAACGTGAAACATTATCTCACTTAGACACAATGGGCTCTCTTGGCAGAAATGTATTCTGTTTTATGTATTGTCTCAATTTACTTTTTCATTTGGCTAATTATTCTATCATACATTCTACTATTCAATATTCATTTAATTTGAGCGATTCCCATAGTAACCACTGTATCTCCTGGTATATGTATAGTACCATATGATGCACAGAATAGCATTGGCAAAAAATCACTGGCAAGTATTGTCAGCGTTTGTAGATTTTTGTAGTGCTTTATGCAAAGTCCAGCATATTTCCCTCTGGGTACTCCATGCTATTTATAAAAACTTTTCTCGCTCGCCCTTGTCCTTTCATGCTTCTAAAATTAAGATCATATAGATAGGATAAATAGACAGTTTTTTAAAAAATGTGTATGGGTGCATGCAAAGGACAGCCTACTCAGTACTGTATCTGAGCTAGCATTTTGCTTTGCACCATCATCATATTGACTGTGGGAATGAAGGAAAAATAGCAGCTACTATAACTGCACTGAAGAACGCCCCGTGCTAGAGGCTAAACATGTTATCAATCCTTGCAAATGGGCCATTTTCAATAGCTACATTTGACCTCTGAAAATATGTATCAACCAGCAGATCACATGCTGGGAATCCATGGGATAGAGTGTCCCCTCCTGGAGGGCAATACCTTGCTGGCTCCAAAGTAAAACCAGCATTTCTCTCTGTCCCCCGTTGAGCTAAATGTTTATGCTTGGTGAGCCGAAAGTGCACTACTAGGAGCAGGCCCTTGAGTGGTAAACACACAAATCAGGTCATGCCTTTTGCTTTTCTTGCAATCTCTCTGCATTATTTGTTATTCGTCTCTACTGATGCCTCTGCCTTCTCTTGCTCATCTCTCTGTGCGACCATCTATGGCTGGAATACCTTCCTTCTTTCGTCTGCCAAGCACGCTCCCTCTCCCCTCCTTCCAACCCTGTCTTCAAACAATTGTTGTTCTCCCTATCAAAAATTGCTACCTCCTTTTCCAGAACTAGAGTTCTATATATTCATTTCTGTTTCTCTGTTCATCTTTTTTATGTTACAGGTTCTCCAGGGCAGGGAACAGGTCTAGGTTTGCACTAAGCCATGTAAATTTGCAGCACTCTGTGAATGTTGGATAATAATACATGCATACGTAACTGCAGCTACCCTTTCTTTCCCTGTGTTTGGGGTAGGGTTCTGGCTAGCACTCAGTCAAAATTGGGGCAGGAAATACTCTAAGCAATCGATGAGTATCTGAGTCTCTCTCCTCTATGGGGTAACCAGTACTGCCAACTCTTGTGATTTTTGAGTGACGGGATTTCAGAGGGCACTGGAGCTCATCTAGCAATGATGGAAGAAGCTCCAGCCCCGTTACAAACCTCAGCCCTACTGGAAGCTGGCAGAATCTCTCCTCACAGCAGGGGAAAGGGAGGCGGGAGCAATGAACCCAGCATGGCTTTGGTCCCTTCTCCCCTCCTGAGAGAAATACATACAGGTATCTGCTTCTCCCCCTGCAGCACCCAGCCTGGGAACAGGCATGGGCCCCTGGAGCTGCTATCCCAGCACAGGAAGAGGGACAGGGAACCCCGCTGCAGCCTGCGTAAGGGGGGGGGATGCCCCTGGAGGAGCAAATGTGAGGCTGGGGGACGGGGTGGCTGAACTGGGGGATAGGGACTGAAATTGGGGGGACCGCTAGGATCAGGGAAGGGGAGAAGCCCTGAGGGCTGCAGGAGAGAAAATTAGTTAAAATAAATCAATTGTTTTTTGGTTTTAGGACACTTAATTATGAGATTTTTAAAAATAATTTATTGTAGTTCCTGGACAATCTACCCATTTATGTAGTTATCAACCTTATACAAAGAAAGAAGAATGATTTAAAATTATTTTTGAAATACTTTGAAAGTGACTGAATTTATTTCTTTCAAAATAGTATTTGGGGATTATAAATATAATTACTGCACAGAAATACAGAAAGCTCTGAAAGGTGGTTGATATTGTAAAGATATTTTTGCAGGTAAGTATCTTTGCAGCTCACATAAATCTGTATTGCAAAATAATTGGAAAACTTGATACATGTGAGCGCTTTGTGTTTCTTGGATGTTCATTTTCCAGCTCCATTTTATAGGCCTTGTACAGTATATTTCTAAATATGTGTGAATTAGCCTGTTCCATCATATTTTAACTTTATCACACTATAGAGTTCTCCACTGAGTACTTAGGTAATAGTTGTGTACAAGAACTTAACATAAATACTCCCCCTTTTCCCCACCAGCTTGGATACCTTCCCTCCACCTCATCTCTCCAGTTTCAAAAGGATTCTTTTGAGGGGACATCCATTCTAACAATGAGATATCCTGAACAGAAGCATTACAAGTATATTGAAATGAGTCTCTTGCTACCTTTTAGGACTAGCCCAAATAAATCAAAGACTTAATCATTGTGCATCTTCTCCTTTCTAATTCTCCTTAAATACATGTGTGTACTTCCAGCATATGCCACGTCTCAAGTTGAGCAGCTTGGGGAAAGCATGTGTGCATTAAAGGTTGATTTTTAAACCTGAAAGTATCACACACACACATTGCCAGGAAAGTAGAGTGGAGTTAAAAAGTCAAAAGACAGAGTAAAAACATGGTTTTGTGACGTTTCGTAAGTCTCAGGATCTGTGGGGCCAATCTAACGATTTTTGAGGATCTGACTCATGATTTTTGATCTACTGAGGTTGGCAATACTGGGTGACTGACAAATACCTCCATTTAGGAAGCAGCACTAAACAACCTAGGAATTTAAAACAAGCAGCATTTCATCAACTACACAAGCCAGAAAGGCAGCTTAACAGCATCAGAAGCAGCACGGTCCAATGGACCGAACGTGGGACACAAAACAAGGACAGTTTGCATGCTGATCCCAGTTTTGGCAGTGATACTACTCCTCCTCTACCCATGCTTTTGGGGAAGTCAGCCATTCTCAGTTGGTTTCCCCATCTTCAATACAAAGATGGTAATTTCCCAGGGTGGTGGTGGTGATAATTATCTCATGTTTGTACAGTGCTGCAGAAGCAGTAACCATTTGTAGAAAGAGAGAGAACTGGAAAGTATGACCTGGAAAAAAAGGAATAGGGTTGACAGCAAGTGGATGAAAGTATGGGACCAAAAGGAACAGAGATTACATAAGAAGGGGAGAAAGGCGAAAGAGACTAGGTATTATGAGCACAGGCTTGGAGGACAGTGCAATGTTATGAACATGAAAGAGAATGAATTAGAGGACACAAGAATAGAATAAAGTAGAAATAACTGATAGAAATGAGAAAAGCAAAGGAAAATATTTTGTAGATGGACAGATGGGAGAGGAAGGATGGTCCAGTGACTAGGGTACTAGCCCCTAACATGAGTTCAATTTTCTGCTCTGCCACACACTTCCTGCGTGACCTTGGGCAGTGACTTTACTTAACCGCTCCCTGCCTCGGTTTCCCCATCTGTAAACTGGGCATAACAGCACTTCCCTACCTTATAAGGGCAATGTAAGTTGCTCAAATACTACAGCGATAGATAGATACATGGAAGCAGAAAAATGCAATAAATAAATAAAAGGAGGAAGAAGCAGGAAAAGAGAGAAAACATGTACAGTAAGTAAGTTATTTATGGACTTTTTTATTGTACTTTCCTGGCAGACATCCTGGATGTCTGTATATTTAGGGGAAAGGGATTGGATGGCTATTTTAAGCACTCATATTATACTACTGTTATATATTGGCTACTCTGGATTCCATAGTTAAACAACTGGAGCCAAGACAGAGAGTAAATAGCTTATACACACACACACGCAGCACCTGGAGGCCTACCAGTCCACAGACCAGCAGCTCACTGAAGAACAGCCTCTTGAAATAAATGCTTATATATTGGTAACTGTCCACAGATCCATGCACAAGCAGGTGAGCTCCTAGTCTGCAACACAACAGACTGGGGACATCCCAAAGATTCCCCTCCCCCTTTAATATAAAGTGAGTCAGTTAAATTTAAAAGAGAAGGGCACAAACTCATATCACTTGAGATACCGGAAACCCTGAAGCTAGTCATGGGTTTACTGGTATGATTAGGGCTGATAGGAGTCCACTGAGTTTGTGAGCCCCAAAATACTACAACAAGCTTACTCCATAGGGATATCACAGTGAGATACCAATGCTTGGGGACTAATTCTTTTCCTCTCACCTCCATGTGGATCACTGCATTCATATGAAGTATTGGCAATGTGAACCACGAGAATCTTGCTTTCTGGGGCAATTTTCAAAAGCTTCTGCAAAATTTAATAAGTTACCGATTCCCTACCCAGCCCTAAATGTGTATCCATTACTTGATTTGGGTATGGAGTTGTGGGATTCAGTGGGTGAAATCCTGGACCTACTCACGTCAATAGGAGTTTTGTCATTAGGTTCAAGGGGCCCAGGAGTTCATCCAGTATTTGTAAATGGGTATAGATACATCTTAGGGCCAAATTTTCAGCCCAACTTTAACAAGGCCTCCATTTTTGTACCTTTAAAATAAATGTGGTTGCAGTTCTGACACTCAGGACACGTAAATAGCTTTGAACCATAGAATCACAGAATATTAGGGTTGGTAGAGACCTCAGGAGGTCATCTAGTCCAATCCCCTGCTCAAAGCAGGACCAACACCAACTAAATCATCCCAGCCAAGGCTTTGTCAAGCCGGGCCTTAAAAACCTCTAAGGATGGAGATTCCACCACCTCCCTAGGTAACCCATTCCAGTGCTTCACCACACTCCTAGTGAAATAGTGTTTCCTAATATCCAAACTAGACCTCCCTCACTGCAACTTGAAACCATTGCTTCTTGTTCTGTCATTTGCCACCACTGAGAACAGCTGAGCTCCATCCTCTTTGTAACCCCCCTTCAGGTAGTTGAAGGCTGCTATCAAATCCCCCCTCACTCTTTGTACCCTATTTAGGAACGCAATCCAGTACCTAGACATCTAAATGATAGTAACTGCACCCACAATTATTTGCACAAAATTGAGGCCTGTGTCTAGTCATGATATTTTGTCTGATTAAATGTTCAGAAGAGCAAATTAAAAAAATCATTCGTAAGGGCAGTAATGTACTTGATTTTACTTCAATAAAGACTCTGGGATCTAAATCTTTTTTCATAATAAAGACCGAATGACCGGCTTCTGAACAGGACACAGCAGGACACTCAGAGACACTGATTAGCTTTTATATGCTTAGGACTATTTAGTTACATATTTGTTCCCTTTCAATGTTTTTTGTTGTTGACTTTTGCTTTTCCCTTTTTGAATCTTATTGGGCAAAATCTGAACTATTCTTCTAGTATTTTAAACTAAATAATTTTATTTGTGAATTGTTGGAACATTAAGAGCCTTAATACGTCACTTGCTGATTATGTTAAAGTGGCTCTCGAGGCTTGGTTCTGATCTCACTTACACCTGTTTAAATCAAAAGTAAATGCACCAAAGTCTCAGAGTTACACTGATGAAAAGCTGGTCAGTGAGAGGAGAATGAGCCCCAGACACTACAATTATTCCACAGCTATTTCTGTTACCATCCTTGTATTCAACATTAATATTACTGGACCGTGCCTTTGCAAGTTTTTTGCATTAACTTGCAAGTTTAGTGATAATGTTGCAGCTTTTTCTGCTCTAAATATTAACAAAAAATGGCTAGGGAAAATACTTTGCGATATCCTATAGCTCCAACTGCTATCACAATATTGTTAGAGTGACTCGCTCCACTGATTGATTTACATTTATAACTCCTCATCCAAGAGCTTCCTTCCTACATTAAACATGCTAATGATTTTCTATGCAAAATTTAACAACCTAATAGGCTGAACAAGTCAAACGAAAATACGTTAATTGTTGCCTTTGATGTATATTATTCTGCCCACTTCCCTCATGCAAACAGTGTATAAGCATTAACTCTAGCACCTAATAAAACATATATAAAGAAAAGCTACTCAGGTTGTCACTTGGAATAACATTGTACTCTGTAGAAAACATTACTTTAAGGCAAAATACTGGCACATGAACAGCTACCGTATATACAACCATTTTCAAGGGAAAACTGTAAAAGAACAAACAGTGGAATCAGCTCAGATTTGTTTACCTGAAGAAGCTATAGTAGGTTGATAATACCATACTTTGTTTGTTTTTATTACATAAGAAAGAATCATGCAACATAATACTGGAGGTATATTACCTAGAGATGAAATGGATGTTTGGAAAGTAGAAGGCTTTTTCCTCTAAAAATCCAAAAAGAGTTGGAATCAGATTTGCCCAAAGACAGTACTGAGATAACATAACATAAAAACTGCTATACTGGGTAAAACCCAATAGTTCGTCTAGCCCATTATCCAGTCTATGATAGTGACCAATTCCAGAACTTCAGGGGGAGTGTACAGAGCAAGGCAGTTGAAGTGATCCACCCCTTTCATCCCCTCCCAGCTTCCAGCAAGCTTATGGTCAACCGAGCATGGGGTTGCATCCCTGACCGTCCTGGCTAATAGCTATAGGGGGACCTATCCTCCATGAACTTATCTAGCTCTTGTTTGAACACAGTTACAATTCTGGACATCACAACATCCCATGGCAATGAATTCCACAGGATAATTATGCATTGTGTGAAAAAACTCTTGTTTGTATTAAACCTGGTGCCTATTAATGTCACTAGGTGATCCCTGGTTTTTGTATTGTAGGAAGGGTTAAATCAGTAATAGGTAAGTATAATTGAGAACTGGCCTTGAGAGGATTGGAATTATCATTGCCCACTACTGGCTGGCCCTTTTTGGTCATGTTGCCCACTTTGAAGACAAAGTCTTTGTGCATCAAGGTCTGAAGATCAGACTGTAGGTCAACAGGGGATACTGCCTAGCCATGGACTGGTGGTGGTCACACGGTCACCCAAAATCAACCTGGCTGCACCAGATCAGCAATAATCCTGTGGAGCTCGTAGACACCTGGAATAAAGCCATAGAGTGTGGTCATGGACACTTGGTGCTACAGACCTCTGCTAAGCAAATTGTTGTCATGAATAACGCTTCTTTATTCACTTTCTCCACATCACTCATGATTTTATAGACCTCTGTCATATTGCCGTTTAGTCTCTTTTCTAAGATGAACAGCCCTAATCTTTTCAGGCTCTCCTCATATGGAAGCTATTCCATACCCTTGCTCATCTTTGTTGCTTTTCTCTGAACCTTTTCCAGTTCCACTATATCCTTCTGGACATAATATTCAAGATGTGGTTGTATCAGGAATTTATACAATGGCATTATGATATTTTCTGTCTCTTTCCTAATAGTTCCTAACATTGTGTTAGCCTTTTTGACTGCTTCTGCACACTGAGCTGAAGTTTTCAGAGAACCATCCATGGTGACTTTCTTGAATGGTAACAGCTAATTTAGAACCCATCCTTGTGTGTGTGTGTGGGGGGGGGAATCCTGCTGTTTATCTCTCTTCCCTTAACAAAAGCTTTGTTGACTTCCTCCAATAAATTGTGTTTATCTATGTGTCTGATAATTCTGTTCTTTACTAGAGTTTCTACCAATTTGCCTGGTAATTAAGTTAGGCTCACCCACATATAATTGCCAGAATTGTCTCAGGAGCCCTTTTTGAAAAATCAGCATTACATTAGCTACCTTCCAGTCATCTTGTACAGAGGTTAGTTTCAGTGATAGTTACATACGACAGTTAGTAGTTCTGCAGTTTCATATTTGAGTTCCATCAGAACTCTTGGGTGAATACCATCTGATTATCATGAGTTATTATTGTTTAATTTAGCAATTTGCTCTAAAACCTATTCTGTTGACACATCAGTATGGGGCAATACTTCAAATGTGTTGCCCGGAAAGGATAGCTCTGATGTGAATATCTCTCCCACATCCTCTGCACTGAAGACTGACACAAAGAATTCATTTAGCTTCTCTGCAATGGCCTTGGTTTCCTTGAGCACCTTCAACACACTGGTCATCTAGTGTTCCATTGTTTTAATCAACTCTTCATTCCATGTGCATGTTCATTTTGAGTACATAGAATTGTGTTCTATCCTGTGATCAATATCATACAGAGTAATTTTACTAAAGAAATTAGTATAAATGGTCTCGGTCCTCCAGGACAACTCTGAAATTGAGGCACATTGTCACTACAATTTTAGCCCAGTTAACAAAAATCAATAAAGTATGAATAATTATTTTAAAATAAATACTTGTGATTTGGGGCTATTTTCTATTGCTTAGTCTTTCTAAAGGCTGTGCTTATTATTCTTCGAATAATCTAATCTAATCGATCCATTCCTGCATTTATACAGTGCTAACCACTGTATTATTTGATTAGCGGAACAGATCTATACCTTATCCACAAATTTAATAACTGGATCTATACTTGAAATCTAGTCATGCGAGTTTACTGAAAGCAAAGAACCAGATGCTGCTTAACCATATGGTGCAAAGTGTAGCAGAGGAGAGGAAAAAAGGCAGGAATGGCTAATAATAATTGGAAAGGGAGCATTGGCTTTGTGTCAAACTTCTCCTTCCATTTAAAGGCCATATAGAAGGACTACACGAGATTAGAAGAGATGTGCCGTGCCTGATGGGGGCAGAGCTAAGAATCAGCTGTTGTCTGTGGTATGTTCCCCTTCAAACTCATTTCTTTGCAAGTGTAAAGTGCTATTTAGAGTTGCTAAATGTAATTATTAGTATAGTTTTTGTGTATTTTTATTCTAGAGCTGCCCCAACCTGAAAACTATGAAATTTCTTGAGTATATGTCAATTGCTCCATCACCTTTTAGTTCCTAAAAGCCACCATAGTGGCAAACTTTGCATTGGCTACAAAGAATTCAAGAACCAAGGGGTTAACACCTAAACCTTGCTCTTAAGAACAGACTTCAATGAACCAGGCAATCGATCAGCCAAACTTTAAATCAAAGCCACTTTAAAAACTCAAAAGAAACTATCATTTATACTGTGCCACCTTTAAGGAAGGTGCAGCATTTAGCAGTTTATTCATAGTTCAAATGATGGAATCAGCCAAAACCCCACATGCTTATGAGTTTATCTATATTCATCCACAATGAACATTTTAAGGGATATTAAAGGCCAGATTCTCCCCTGCATAGCTATTTACACAGAACCTTTCATCCCACAGAATCACACAGTGCTGAGTGGACTGTGGAACAACTTCTGCCCTCAAAACATTGAGCAGAACCCTCATACAATTTCACGGTCCACTCTGCCTAAACACAGATTGTAAGAAACTCACTCCAACCGGCCACCCACCTTAGCCTACCTAATATACTGGCACTAAATATAGGAAAAAGGCAAATCTTCGCCTACACAAAAGTACACATTGAACACAATGTCCAGTCATTATTAATAGTAGTATTAGCATAGCACCCAGGAGCCCTAATCATAGACCACAATCCGATTGTGCAAGGTACTGTACAAACAGAAGAAAAAGAGTGTCCCTGCCTCAGGAAATGGTCAGAGTACTCTCCACTAGGTACAAAGACACAAAAAAGGCAAATCAGAAATGGAAATATTTCTACTAAAACATCTGGGTACTCCTTGCTCTCTCCCTTCACTACTGCATGTTGCCCCTGGCCTTAGTCCAGCCAGCCCATAGTTCAATCCATTCCAGCTCTGGGCTGGAAAATGACAGCCAATATGTGCCAGAGACAACACAAGGGTTTTAGGAGGGCAGTGAAGAATGGCTTCTCCCATTGAAATTGCAGAGGGGAATTTTAGGTAGGCAGATAGGTGCCTCATTCCCTTAGAGCAGCGATTCTCAACCGGGGCTGCCAAGCAGGGTTGGCATTAGACTTGCTGGGACCCAGGGCAGAAAGCCAAAGCCCCAGCGTATGGGTTTGAAGTATAGAGCCCAATGCCCCGCCACCCGGCGCTGAAGCCTGAGCAATTTAGCTTCAGGGGGCCCCCTGTGGCATGGGGCCTGGGCAATTGCCCAGCTTGCTACCCCCTAATGCTAGTCCTGGCTTTTATATGCAGAAAAATAGTTGTTGTAGCACAGGTGAGCCATGGAATTTTTATAGCACGTTGCGGGGGCCTCAGAAAGAAAAAGGTTGAGAATCCCTGCCTTAGAGGATCTGGGCCTACCTCCATTGATTTTAAAGGTATTTAGACACCTAACTCCCATTAAGGACCTAGGCCACACGAATTTCTTACATTAAAATACATTGTTAACACGAATCCCACCATCTCACACCCTATGTGCTGCCCTCGGTTCTATGCCTCCTTTCTCCTACTAGATGAAAACCTTTTTCACTTCTGTGCCTATTTTCACATTGCCTCCTATGCCTCGACTCCACATGCATGTCAAGAGCCTTCCCTGTCCTTCAAATCTCTGCTCTGTTTCTTTCAGCTTGTCTTCCATAACTAATCTCAGCTCATCAGGTAAATACCCTCTCTCAGGCCTCAACATATTTCAGTAATCATCTTTCAAAATAATTCTGTAAAAAACAAACAAAACAACCCAAGCAAAACGTGTCAGTGCAACCACATTCATGGGTCCACATTCTGTGCTGTGACTGAGAAAACAACACAGAAGACATAGCCCCGGAGCAGCGAAAGCAAAGAATCAGAACTAGTAGATTCAGCTTCAGAATTAGGCTCTTTATTGTAAACTGTTCAGGAATCAGACCACATCTCTATAGTTGTCTGTAAAACACTGTGTAAAGTCTCTGTGCCCACACACCGGTCATCCCCCATCCAGCTCTGGGATAGCTCAGTGGTTTGAGCATTGGCCTGCTAAACACAGGGTTGTGAGCTCAATCCTTGAGGGGGCCACTTAGGGATCTAGGGCAAAAAATCAGTACTTGGTCCTTCTAGTGAAGGCAGGGGGCTGGACTCGATGACCTTTCAGGGTCCTTTCCAGCTCTATGAGATAGGTATATCTCCATATATATAAATAATGGAGCTGTGCTGCTGGGATCTCTCCCACGTCCAGCTTAAAGGGGGTTCCGTGGCACAGAGGTACCACTAAAAACTGTGGGCTTAATCCAAAATCTGATAATGAAAGCCTTTCCATGGCTTTGGATCAGGCCATTAATGCATCCTCAGGTTTCTTTCTCCCTCCCTCTGGGAAGGTATAGAGCTGTGCGTGGAGAATCTCTCTCTATGTAGAGCCTGGAAGGACTATCCCCCACTGGGCTGAACCTCCCATGGAGAGTAAGACAGTAATTTTCTGCTCTTTGTAAAACATGCTTTTCCATCAGGGGGTTGCAGCCATTTTGCAGGCATAAGAAGAGCAAGAGAGAAAGAAATAGAGGCAAGGCTTTTAGGATGCTTTCTGTACATCCTTTTCTCAAAAGAACATTGGAGGGGGTTTGTGCTTTTCATGTACATTTTACAGCCAGTTCATAATGTGGGCTAATCACATCTGATATTGCCAATAAAACAATATTTAAAACTTCAGAATCACCCCCAGCTCTTTTGTGCCACAGTTTAATGAAGACATTTGCAACATCCTGCAAGTACGTCATTATCTCCTATAATTATATAATTACCATTTTTAATGAAATGATTGCATGTGCATCAGATGCATAGATATAATTATGATAATTGCATAAATACCTGTTTCTCAGCTAACAGTTACTTTAAAGAAGACCTTTGCAAAAAGGGTAAAATATGAGAAACTGAACCTTGCCAGGGAATGAATACAAATATTAAACTGGTTTGTATTTTCTATAGGATTTCAGCCTCCTAGATCTGCTGTGTATATTCTTTTCCCCATACTGTATAATGAAAGGTTCAAAGATATAGTTTAGTGAATATTATATCATGCTAAAAGATTTTGATACTGTTTCTGATCCCAAAGCCCACTGAAGTCAGTGGAGCCCACAGTGATCTTATGTGGCTACTCAGTACCTTAACAAGAGATTGGGCCCTGAACTGCCATCTTTATACTGAAAAAGAAAAGGTCTGAAGAGCCGTTATAGCAGAAAAATCAGTGTTTTCATTCATCTCTAGAAAGCAAGGACCAAATTCCGGATCGCTGCACGAATCCTGAGAAAATGGGCCCTGTGAAGGTGTTTTCTATAGCAGCTGGGTATGGGAGAAGAAGCTATTGTTCAGCTGCTCAGCACAGCTGCTACTACAGCTTGCCTTATCAGCTGCAGTAGTGGCTTTGGCCCTGACTCCCCAGGCAGTTTTTGGCCAGTAGATATACAGATGGATCAAACTCCTGCCCACCACAGATAAAATCCACCATAGAACACGCCCAATCCCCACCTAGCCTCTTCCCACTGCAAACTGGAATTGAGGCTATCCTAGTCCAGTAAGGGCCTTCCACACCTTTAGCAGCTAGGCAAGGTAAAAATGCAGCACTGAGGCAATTTGCCGTCCTTTAGCACGTTATTAATAAGCAGGCCAAAGATTGAAATTACAATATGTTTACTGTATCGGTAGTGGTTTTGATTCTCTGAAAAGACAAGTACCTGTTCCTAACAAGTAAAATGTGAACTGCTGTTCACTTAGAGACTGGCCCTGCATCGCTTACACATGAATACTCTTTGCTCAAGTGAGCAGTCTACCTCAGTGGGCTACCCAGCAGAGTAAGGAATTACTCCGTAGTGTAAGGGGGAGGGGGGAGGACAAGATCAGCCCTTAATTTCATATCTGTATTTCTGAAGAGAAATAATGAGCTATAGCCAGGGGCAGTTTTTGGCTGCTGCTTCGGTGGAACACAGGAACCACTGCAAAAATTCTCACAGCATAGGAGAAGGGTCACCCTACTCTACTCTACTCCTCTTCCCCCTCACACACACTGCCAGTACAGACATAGCGGGGAGGCAAGAATAGCCAGTGCAGTTGGCTCTATGGAGATTCTGGACTGTGCTACTGTTAATAAGCAACCTAGGAAAGGCTGTCATAAGTTGGACCAACCCTGGAAGCTGCTCTAATTTATGTCTGGGGCCCCCGCAGCAGCCCAGAAGCCAGGTAGTGTAAAGATGGCCTAAAGGCAGCTTTGCCCCACTTCCCCTTGTGTTGTACATTCGGTGCTGCCTGTCTCAGGAGATGCAGCAGGGAATCTGGCCTCAAGAGTTTATTATTGTGAGCATGCAGAAATACTGAGCAAAATAAAAAAAAATTAATATTAATAAGTGGAAGGAAAATACTTGATATCCCCCAAACAAATCTCATTGATGTTAAGCTCATTAGAGCGGTGAGGTTCTGAATGCAGAGTATAATTAACAATACTACAGATATCAAAGGAGAAAAAAAATAAAATCAGTGAAAGGAAGGGTAAGGCATGGAAATCTGACAAAATAAAGTGAGTGAAAATTAAAAGGGCAAAAGAATTATACGTGTAAAGAATCTGAAAAAACAAGAAAGATATTTGTAGTAATAATCAAGTTATAAGCGGATTATTAATGTTATAACTGAGACAATCTTTAAGAATGGCTTGACAGAACATGTAGGCATATTTGCAGCTTCAAAACATATTTAAAGAATTGCTAAGTATGGTACTTGTATCCATGTATATTACAGAGAATAGGGGAATGAAGAGAATGAACTCAGAGGAATAATAATACAATAAGATTTGACAAAAGGAAAGCACAAGAATCAGAGCTATTGAAAAGCTGAAAAAAATCATCCAATCCTTCCCCCTACCAACACAGGAATGCACCCCACCAGCTATTTTCTACAGCTTAGTCCAGCATAGCTTTAAGTACAAAATTCAGAAAGAACAGTTAAAACATTAGCTCATTGGCTTATAGGGTGACCAGATAGCAAGTGTAAAAAATCGGGACGGGGGTGGGGGTAATAGGTGCCTATATAAGAAAAAGCCCCCAAAAATCGGGACTGTCCCTATAAAATCGGGACATCTGGTCACCCTATTGGCTTATTGCATTCAACTAGTCCAAAACAAGAAAGGGGGAGGGGAGAGCATCAGAACAGCTGTATGCTATTTAGAACAGTTTTATCAGGATAATGATATTTCAGAGCCCTGCAGATCTGTGTGTGGGAGGGAGCAGAAACTGAAAGGTAAGCAGTAAAATTGGGGACGTTGGAATGAAACAAGTTTTAAACTGAACAGAATTAGAATAGGATTCCAGTCTGATAAAGTTACATCTATAGTCAAGGTATATGCCTCAAGGTTCTTTACAAAATACAGTAATGACAGTGTATTGGCTGCATTGGAGGAGCTCACAGGTTGCCTAAATAGCTGTACATTAAGGGCTAGTCTACACTTACCGGGTAGTTCGACGGCTGCGGATCGAAGTTCCGAGTTCGATTTATCGCGTCTGGTGTGGACGCGATAAATCGAACCAGGAAGTGATCCCCGTCGACTGCGGTACTCCAGCTCAGCGAGAGGAGTACCGCGAAGTCGACGGGGGAGCCTGCCTGCCGCGTGTGGACCGCGTCTGAACCGCGGTAAGTTCGAAGTAAGGTATGTCGAATTCAGCTACGTTATTCACGTAGCTGAATTTGCGTACCTTACTTCGACTTGGGGGGTAAGTGTAGACCAAGCCTTAAACATGGCTGCCATCAGTACAGATGGCATTAGAGGTAGTTGGTGTTTTAAAATTCAGAGTCTGAAAAACCTTCTACCCCGAGCATTACCTCTCTCAGAAAAACGACTGTAGAAAGTGTGCTAGAATTCAAGCATTTTACGTTATTTCAAATGTGTCATTAAACTACCTCACGTCTTTGAAAACTGCTGCCACCTGACCTTAACAGCTTTAGATTGTGAAGGGATGAAAGGGTCTGTACAAGACAGTGTTTGGTTCATTATCTTCCTCCATATATTACTAGTAGAAAGGTGCAACAGGAAATGCCTGTGTGGTGGCTAAAGAATGAAAAACAGGAACAAACAACACTTCAAACACCAACAAAAAAATGGAACATTCTTGTTTAATGTAGTGCACTAGTGCTGGGGACCATGGTGCTAAATTAATGCCAGCTGGTTCTGCAAGGATGAATCTGGCCTCATGAGTCCAGAGTCAGACTGATTGCCTTTCAGTCAGGAGACATCAGAGGTAAATCCTCCCAGTAAGAGCTTAAGGCCAGACTTTTAAAGGTATTAGGTGCCCAAAGCCAGCCCGTAAGTGAGGTATAAAAGCAAGAGGTTCCTTGTGCTCTCCCCACCCTCTCCTTTCCCAGGGAAAGCCACAATCTGATCCTTAGTTCCTGGGAAATACTAGCTGAAGTAGATTTGTGTTTCTTACAAAAGGCGGCATGGTATGTCCTCAACTCCCACTGAAATTAAAAATGAGGATTCTTGCAGGAGGTGGTCAGCATTTCGCAAGACCTGGTCCAAGATGACCAAAAGTGAGTATCACTGAAATATGCAAAATTCTGACAGAAACACAGAAGACACTACAGGATACAAGGCTATCTGAGCTAGCAGTCATCTTTATTTGAAGACGACTGCTCGATGAATTTACACAAATCTGAGTGTCCATCCCTTTCTTAGGCTACGTTCACTCCTCTTTATTCTAACACTTGACACCAGGACAACCAGCATTGCCAAATTCTTTTAGGCAGTTTTGGAACAAACTAGCATGAAAAACAAGGCAGAATAAGTTAAGATAGTCTACCTTCATTCCTTCCCAAATCCCTAAAATGTCTTATATTGCTAATGGCGCAGTGTTGTAAAGTTATTGATGCCATTCATAAAAAGCAACTGGTTGTGATGGATTTTCCATCATTAAAAAAAAGTTTTAAATCGAGATTGGATGTTTTTCCAAAAGATCTGTTCTAGTTCAAACAGCAATTACTTCAGGGACATCCTGTGACCTGTGTTACACAGGAGGTCAGATAACATGATCACAATGTTTCTTTCTAGCCTTTCAATCTATAATGCCCATTACTATGTATAACATAACTTTTAGATTCAGTTGCCTTTCATTACCATGACCACCTTCCTGGGGCTTCTTTCTATCTCATTCAAAATGTTGAATTTTCTTACTAATTAACTGGCAACTTTATATAGTTAATGATTGATTTATCCAGTAACTGCCACCCACTGTTCTATGAAACTGAGTTAGGGTGATTCCTTTCAGTGCTTGTACCTAGAATCTAAAAGTGTGGATGAGTAGCAGCTAGATTTACTCTGGGTATGTCCCTCAGGGTATATATACCCTGTACCCTGAGTACTGAAACTAACTACTATAGTCATAACCCAGAGACATGGATCCGAGTTTGTCAAAGCAAAAAAGGTAAGCTTCTGCTGTTCTTCTCTGCACAATGCAGTGGATTATGGATTCAGTTGGAAGAGTAGCTACAACATTTCAAATAATTATTTCTTTCTTCTTTCAAGTTTATCTGCAAATAAATATGACCTTCTCACCTACAAGTCTCTCCCTTTTTTCCCTATTTCTTGATTTTTTTAAAAAATATTCTCTAATAGAAATGTGTGTAATCTTCAGAAAATGAGGGGGCCCTGCATCTTTATTTATGACTGTGTGAATCGACGTCTGAGTGATAGCAGGCAAAAGTTGCTCAATTAATTACACATGCTTGGTGATCTGCATAACAACCACCACTGCAGCATTGCACGTTAGTTGAAGGCCTGCAAATTACTGCAGTTATGAGAATTTGGAGATGGGAATAAGGGGTAATGTTCCCCAGAACACCCCTATTGTCTCTCTTTCCACCTTTGCTCGGTGTACTGCACCCCTAGCAGACAGTCAGAGCATCTTTAAAGCAGTAAGAAAAGTATATAAGGATTCCCCCAAAATAAGATTGACATGGAAATATACATAAAAACATTGTCTTCTGTGTAAAGTCCAGAACATTGCACACAGAAATAGGCCTAAATCATTGATAAAAGCCAGTATTGTCAGACCAGATACTTAGGCTGCTGCTCTACATCTAGGTATCTAAGGGCTTGCCTACACTGGCACTTTACAGCGCTGCAACTTTCTCACTCAGGAGGTGAAAAAACACCCCCCTGAGCGCTGCAAGTTTCAGCGCTGTAAAGTAGCAGTGTAGACAGTGCACCAGCGCTGGGAGCCACGCCCCTCGTGGAGGTGGTTTTTTAGAGCACTGGGAGAGCTCTCTCCCAGCACTATGCCACGACTACACAAGCCATGTTAAAGCGCTGCTGCGGCAGCACTTTAACATTGCCAGGGAAGACGTGCCCTAAATAACAGCAGCTGATTTTTCAGAGGTGCTGAGCATCCCACACTACTGTTGAAAGCCAATAGGAGTTGTAGTTGCCCAGAAACTTTGAAAACTAGGCCACATTTATTTTGATGCATAAATATGAAGTTAGGAGCCTAAACATTTTGGCCTAAATATTTAAAATTATTTCTTGACATGGCCCTTTATGCTTAATTACGCAAGAGATTTACAGGTAGTTCTGGGCAAATTATATTAAAAATATTATGTCAGAACAACCGAGTTTCTGAATTTATATGCTGGTATGACTATAATGTTAATATGATGTTTCTACTGTGGATTTAAGAGTAAAAGCAGCTTCTAAATAATACATCGTTTCACATGTTTTAAATTGTGTTCATTAGCATAAATGTACAAATTTTATACTGTACCTCAATAGCTTTGGGAATCTGCAAATGTTCACAAAAGAAATTTGCAAGTTCTCCCTTACTAAGGGGAAAAAAAGACTAATACTGGAAGACAAAAATCAGCCAGGAGTTCTAGTTTCCAAGTTATTGGGTCAAAATATTTTAACATTTCACTACACCTCTATTAAGAGATTTCTGGCCTTACAGATGCAGCAAAGGCAAACCCACCCTCAATTCTTAAAAAGTATAAGTTTACCAAATGAGTTCTGCTTTGGGGAGCTTTACAACTGCTGCTAGGGCTTAATCACTACAACACTGAAATCAGTGGGTGTGGGTTTTTTGCCATTGATATCAGTGGCAGTAGGGTAATCCTTAATGCATATGCACCACCCACTGTGCATACATATACCGTAGTTATACTTGAATGACACTTCTCTAGACTAAAAGGTCAAAGTACAGATGGAACTTGTCAATACAGTCAGCACAAGACAGTACAAGAGATATAATCAGGTGTAACTGAGTTCAGGCTTTACAAACGTTATCCTCTCATCTACTTTAACTAGGTCTCTATTTAATTATCTTTCTGGCGTCATTAAATACAAGATATTCCCTAACCTTTCACTTCACCGTATCAGCAATTAGTCTTTTTAAGATTTGTTATTTGTTCTTCCTCTGCAAAGTTTTCTTTTTCCCCCATTTTTTTTTTTTTTTGGTCCACTTTTATACATACCTCCTTTTCTACAAATTTTCTTGCCGGGTTTTCTGGCACATTCCTTGGATATTCTTTTGACTGAAAAATGAATAGAAGACTAGAAAATAAAATGGAGCTCCATCACAGACAGTAGGAGCATGCAACACCACTATCTAACTTAAATATGGCCTGCTTTTATTAGGTGCGGAGGATTCCCAATTTGTTGTGCCTGCACATGCAATGGATAAATGTTGATGCATCTTCCCAGAAGTCAGTGGGTGGGAATGAGAATTAGGTACCAACTTCAACCTAAAGTACACGTGCTGTGGGAGAAAGAAAATGAGCATAGACAGGAAAAAAATTTATATCGGAACAGATGCATACACAGAAAAAGCAGCATGCATACATGTAAAATGCTGGCATGCAAACAAGGAAAGCCATGCATGCTACCAGTACACATGAATTAATACTGTTAAACCTTAGAATAGGAAAATAAAAAGGTTTCCTTGTTTTGTCTGCTATTAACTCACCATCCTCAGTTGGGACATATATATTTAAATAGAGGCAGTCTTCATTCTGATCTTGCACATAGGTAGAAACTACATCCAAGTTATTAGTAAACCACACAGGAAGCATGACTTCAGGCAATCTGCCTTCTATAATGTTCTGTGGACACACTGGAGCAAACTGAGTAGCATTTTTGATATCTGACCAGGGAGATGGAGGTTCAGGAGGTTGAAAGCGATGCTCTCCTACTGGTGGGGCAGCATAAGGAACCCCAAGAAACTGAACAACAGGCCCCAAAATTTCATTATTAAGTTCCTTCTTAATCCCTCTTATCTTGCCAAAGTTGGTGGTCACGAGTGGGTCAATATCATCCAATTTTTGTGAGGACACAGCTGCAGCATGAAGCAAAAATCCAAGTATACAAAGAACAAAAGTGGCATCCAATCCCATGTGTAATAGACGGACCATCATCGCTCTCCATACGCAGTTCAGCCACACGGATCTTGGAAGGGCCATGGTCCCACATTAGTTGTATAGCTACAACGAAGCAATCTTATTTGTATCCACTTGTGTAAAAACAGGGCAACCGCAGACAATAGATCAAGTTTCCTAAATATGAGCCTGTCAGAAAAATCTCAAAAGGCTTTTCACACGACAAGTATCTTCCATTGATTTCACACTTATTGAAGCAGCATCTTCACACAGCACTATTTATCAGACTACATCCTATTGACAATTCTGTTTTCCATAGTGGCAATATGCAGAGAGCGGCCATTTACTGCAGATTCGCCTCTTATAAATCAAATCCAATTAGCTGTAGGTCTATATCCTGGAGAAAATGAAAATAAATCATTAGTATGAAAGAACTAATATGGGCAGAGTAATAACTAGTTGTTTTACAAGTTATTGCACATATACATTTGCTAGAGTCATGTAAGTAAAATTCTACAGTAGGTAGTTTATGGGTTCTATGAAATGATGGGTGAACTACTGATTATTGGATTATTTACACTGTCACCTCCTTAGTTTACAGAGTTTTTCAGAAGAAACAGGCCTCATAAAAAGAGTTTTAAAATGCACATTCCTAAAAATAAACAAATTGCTGCCAGCTCAGATTAAATATGTTTTACCATTACATTTTTATATGACTTAACCGTCCCAAATTCCATTTTAAACTGGTTAGCAGAGGTTGGTTTATCAAGACAACAGAAACCATAGATCAATTATTTTATTAAATCTCAATACTCAGTAAAAGCACGTCATATCGGGATGCTGAATGCTAAAACAAAGTAACTTATTTCATTAAAAATAGATTACATGTGTACATATAAAAAACATTCATTTGCCCATTTTAAAATGTACTTTATAATTCGAACACTGAAGCAACTGGAGGGAAAAAAGCCCAATCTTGTGGAATATTTTATAGGGTACAACACGAACTACTTTATATGCTTTATATGATGACCTCTTAACCATGTATCTATCTCTGATAGCTAATGGAAAATCAGGATGTGAGGATTTTGGCACTCATTGTCGACAGAGAAACAATCTTTGCAATAATTAACTTGATTTCCAAATATTCACAATACAGGACCAGATTCTGGTCCTTCTGAAGTCAAAGCAAAACTCCCACTGACTTCCAAGAAGCAGGATTGGACCTCAAAGGCTGCTTCTTTTGGAAATTATTTAAAGAGGGGAATGGACACACAAATCAAAGCGAGTTGTCTGTGTATCACAATTCTCTTTTACAGCCCGATTCCTTGCACACTATTGACTGCAGTGAAAGATGTGTGCGTGCGCAAGGAATGCAGAATCAGTTCCCTCTACTCTTAATTTGCAATACACCCATTTAAATGCTCCCACAAGTCCTGATTTTTTCAAACACCAGTATGTCTACTGCACAATACCCTAGAAAAATAATCTGTTAGGATCAGAGACTATATTAATCTGGAATCCCAGATTCTATTTTCAACTCTATTTTATCACAAAGGTTGTGATACAGGGACTGTAATGCAGTAGCTTTGAAGATTGCTTAGAGCATACCATAACATCTTTCCTTTTCATGTTAATCACGTTGCCAACACAAATTACAATATACTTTAATTTTAAATGCAGTATAATGTACAAAGTAACAGGGTAATCTTATACTCATTGTAAAACAGTGTGTAATGTACAGGAAATGAGTTTTACTTAGTATATGCCACATTTTGAAACACCTTTTGAGACAGCATTGGCAGCTTTAATGAAAATTGTTTTTATCACGTCTATACACATGGAAGAGGGAATTCAAAAGAAGAGCTTGTCTAACAGACAGACTGCCCTGCAGTTTGGCTTATTAAAAAGGAGATTGTAAAAGCTATATAGGACAGCAGGAGATTTGGTTCATGTCTAATATTCCTTTAGCTCTGAAAAAATCTATCTCAGAAGGCAATAAGGAGATAGATGTAGCTTTTTGACAATTTCATCACTCTCTGCTAATTCTAATACCTTTTGCTGTGAAACTATATTAACATACAGAAGACAGGCTTATGCCCATCATTCTTCTGTTTCAAATTTTCAGTATTTGTTGGAAACACACAGATTTACTTGCACAAACCATTTCTGAAGGTTAATGTATGCACTTCTATTTAGCTTAATAAACATGTGCAGAATGGCACCCAGACAATTGCCTCTTGGGAGATTTTTGTTTTGTCACCGTTCAGATTTTGGAGACAGCAAGAACTTTCTTGACCACGAGTAAGAACATGACATTTCAGAGACTGAGGAGCAGTGGTCAGTACAACCTTCAAAGTCTAAATGAGGAGAAAATTGCTTCCTGGCCCAATTTTGGTGGACAGTGATAGGTCAGTAAAATATGCCAAACTGCTTGCATTAAATCCATCTAGTTAAGTCTCAACATCTTTTTTTCCTCAACCGTAAAGGAATGTGCTCTGCCCCTCTCCCCCCAAAATTGTGATGTTCTCTATTTAATAATAAGTACTTCATTGGTGTAGCTGTCCCTCTAAATATATGTTTTGGGGAATGTCTAAGGAGAAATCAAATTTAACAAAGCAGCACCAAATAATTCCTTCCTTCCTTTTTCATTTTGAGTTGCTGAGTCAGTTCAATGTGGAAAATTACGAAGATATTCTTTAAATAACAGTTCATTTAGCAGACTCCCTTCTCTTAAAGTGTCAAAGCTATTTTTCAGTTACTAGACAAGCACTTTTTTGGTATACTCCAGTATTAAAAAAGATAAATCTAGGAACCAAAAGCAGTTGTCTTAAAAATAACATAAAATTAAATAAGTAGTCAGCAGTAGTCCCCTTAATAGTTCAGATGTCAGAGGGTTTCCCCCTAGTTATTAAACTATTTCCATAAGTGTAGAGCTGTGGTTTTAAACCATTCCATTGGATGTCATGCTCAACAGCTAAACAGCTATGGTGTCATTCTGCCATGCATGGATAAAGTTTTGTTCTATGATATCATAAGGAGGCTGCAGTGATAAGAACATAAATCAATAATATGTTTGGCTATTTTCATTAATTAGCCCTTACTGGTCAGCAGGAGCCAGCAGAGTCAAAGGGTATATAATCCAGCAGGTGGGAAAGGGCTTCCAGCAGCGATGTCCACACAGTCTAGTATCTGCATTTATGTTTCTTTTATAATAGGGTTTTTTTAAATAGTTAAGGGAGTTGTTTATGGAGAAGTAATAAGAGATCTGACCTCCTCTGGAAAGTCCACTTCTGGGATGGTGGAAATAGTGCATTATTTCAGCCCTATGAGAGCTACCCTGAGGCAATAAGACTAAAAACATGAAGTCAGTCAAATACAGAGATTGTTTAGGTTTCAGAGTAGCAGCCGTGTTAGTCTGTATCCGCAAAAATAACAGGAGTACTTGTGGCACCTTAGAGACTAACAAATTTATTAGAGCATAAGCTTTCGTGGGCTACAATATTCAAGTTCTTGCGGAACTCTTAACACAAAGATCTACTTGTTAGCAGTGAGGTGACCTCAGGACAGGCTGAGACTCTTGCCTGGAGCACATCTACCTGTTCTACTTAGTTGTTGCCAGAAACATTTTTTAGACCTCAGCAAGTGTTCCCTGTATAGCTTTCCCCGGTACCTGTATTGGAGCTGACTGGACAGGAACCAGTAGAGAGAAAATAAGTCTTGTGTGGGTGCACTACTATCAGAAGCAGCAATGAGCAACTGTGGGAATGAGCAGGACGGTGGGCTGGAAAGTCAGTTACCCAGTAGTGGTGAGCAATTTGAAGTACATGGCAGAGTATAAAGCCAATCATTCATGACTGTAGCATCAGAATATACTGAGGTCTAGACTTAAAAATTATCATTGTCAGATGTTATCTTTGTCTAGGGCTGAGGATCATCATTGTCAGTTACCACTGAGTAAATCACCTATAACATATAAAATTTATTCAATAAATTATTTCATGGGTTTGGGAATTTTTTGAACGTATTGAGATTTTCTATATTTTGTTTGTTATTCAAAATTATTTGATTTTTTTTCTGAATCTCATTTACTTTATGGCCCCGATCCTGAGTGACAGCAGACAAGCATTCCCCATAGCTGAGGAGCCAGCATGCAAAGATGGCTTTAGGTCACATTGATGTTCCTCATGACCTGGACAATTCTGGAACAGACCAGTCCCCCAGCATAATTTAAAGCAGCCTAACCACTCCTCACAACTTAATTTCATGCCTGAGGGATGCTCTAAATTGCACCAGCTGCCAATAGCCTTAGTGGACTATTACAGCAACTGAGGCTAGGTCTACACTAAGGGGGGGGGGTCGATTTAAGATATGCAAATTCAGCTACGCGAATAGTGTAGCTGAATTCGGCATATCCTATTCGACTTACCCCGCTGTGAGGACGGCAGCAAATCGACCGCCGCAGCTCCCCCGTCGACGGCGCTTACTCCTCCTGACGAGGTGGGAGTAAGCGCGTCGATTCGGGGATCGATTTATCCATCTAGATGAGACAAGATAAATCGATCCCCGAGAGATCGATTTCTACCCGCCGATCCGGGCGGGTAGTGTAGACTAGCCCTGAGTGAGACAATAGAAGGACCTGGCTAAGTCTCCTTTCCCTTGGCCACACCCTCTGAGCCAGTTATTGGAAGTGGGGTGGCAGAGAAGTTGCTATGGCAGCTCTACACAACCTGAGGTAAGTTATTCCATCTTTGGGGCAGACTTGAGCTAGAGAACTAGCACATAGCTGCCCTAATGTAGCCCATAAAGTACCCCATAACTTGATCCCTTTCCACAAGCATTTGTGAAACTATTGCACAAATGTTCATGGAAAGTGAATACAAAAGGAACCTGAACACTTCCAAAGCGATTTCCTTTCAAAGCACAAACAAGTTTGCAGAGCATTGCAGCATTCATCCCGCTTCTACTGACATCCACCTCAAATTATAATTAAAACGCAAAAACTTACTTCATGTCGACACCAAAAAAAAGAAAGTCTAAACTAATGTTAGAGCAAAACAAGAATGTTATAGGCAGGACAATACATGGCACTAAAAAAAGATTATACTGCACCAGAGGAATATGTTGATTGCAAACATTATCAGGTAGGCTGAAAAGATATAGTCTATTCTGGGGTTTGCTTTCTCTTCTCTAACGTTTTTCATTGCTTGAAGAGAAGTTTTGTAACAAGCATTTCACATTTTCTTTCTATCTGATATTAGAGACTGAGACAAAATTCTGCTCTTGTGTACACAAGTGTAGTCAGTCGGTTTGTATGGATTTAACTCAGAAAAGGAATTGTTCCTATATCTTTTTAAAGAAAATTACTTTCCTTCTATCTACATGAATTTAATGCATTGAAGTCTGTCAAACTGACAGCACTAGAGACTGAAGTCCTGTATATATACACCCAAGAGATGTACAACACAGGCTACAACAATGCATGCTTCCCCACACTGTCTTGCCAATGTGGCTCACTCTTAGGCTACATCTTCACTACCCGCCTGAATCGGCGGGTAGAAATCGATCTCTCGGGGATCGAATTATCGCATCTCGGCGGGACGCGACAATCGATCCCCGAATCGACTCTTGTACTCCACCAGCGCAGGTAGGAGTAAGCGCCGTCGACTGGGGAGCCGCAGAGGTCGATTTGCCGCCGTCCTCACAGCGGGGTAAGTCGGCTTGGATACGTCGAATTCAGCTACGCTATTCACGTAGCTGAATTTGCGTATCTTAAATCGACACCCCCCCCCAGTAGTGAGGACGTAGCCTTAGAGTACACCTGCTTTAGAAAGAAATTCAGTATCCAAACCCATTTAAATCTTTGATCTCTGCTGAAACAGCCAACAATGGTGCCAAATGTTATGTTAGCTATTTTGATGTGGTCACCTGCCCACCAGGAACTGATCTGAGACCACAAAGGTTATTCCACACAAGTCATCCCATAACTATCTGATGGTAAGGATTTTCAGACAGGACTAGCTGTGATCAGATAGAACCCACTATTTAGAGGTGATTGGCTCCATCCCCTAGATACCCATTCCCTGAGCCATCCACTCCCCTTTATTTAACATTAGTTCTATATATGTAAACAATGCCATATGTTTCATTTTAGATGCATAACAAATTAGTAAGAAATATACAATTTTATATGTAATATACATATAAACATGTATATATGTAATATACATTCTATATACATAATTCTTTTAGAAGCATAGTGTTAATAAATAGCTACGTTAAAACAAATGGATGATATGAGACTAAAAAGGGGCACAGATATTAAACTTGTTTTACATTTTTCAGCCCCATTATATATTTGTTCTTCCTATTAGTGGGAACATTTGCTAATTACATTATCAAATGGTCTCTTTAAATACTTTTCTGCAACTTAGATTTACCAAGATAGCAACACTTCTGATCATAATTTCCTAATAAACTGTTTCTGAATGAGACATGCTTTAAGTCTCATGGCATAGAGTCATTTACTTCTTATCTTCCATTTTCTGATATAAAAACTATTTTTTTAAATATTCCTACTCCTTAGCTAAAGTAATTGTTTATATTACCATAAGTTGGCTATTATGTTTAACATGTAGACTAGAATTGTCTGAAATTTTGCACAGTAAGTAGGCAATGAAAATGGTGATTTTACTCAGAACAGAAAGAATAGATAACTCTGTCACTTGTGTGTAAAGTTTAGACAGTTAAGTAATACAGATTTAAATTAAAAATGACAGATGCACTGGCTTGGAATATAATGGGTAGTGAAGTGAACCTTTATTCCTTTTAGCAGCTTATGGTTAACTCTTAAATGGACCAAGTATTATACTCAATTTGAATTATATAACTATTCTGCAAAATACAATGTCCAGTTGGTTACCATGTTCCTACCAACAGTGTGCTTCTGGACTCGAGAATTTTTTGGCTTGGTCTAGAAATTTAGATGATGTTTTAATGATAGATCATGTGGGTGGGAAAATGCCCCAGATATTTCTCATGTGAGTTCTTTGATACAGAAGACTTCCTGTATATTGAAGATTACAATTAATGTAATTCTCTGCTGATGAACATTTTATGAAACATTCACATGCTCCACTATCTTAAATCAAATCTGATCAGTCTTACATTTCATTGTAGAATTCACAACTAGAGAGCCCCAATCCTGCTCCCATTGAAATGACCCAAAGTTTTGTCATTGACTTCAATGGGTGAAAGATTAAGCACTAAAATTCATACTAAACTTAGATGAATAATACATACTTATGGGCAAATCTTGATTCAACAGGATTAATCCTGAGTAGATGAGCAGAATTTGACCCTTTATCATTGCCCTTTAATATACATTCATCAAATAACCCATGCTTTCACATCAAACATGTAGGAAACATGCCAATTTCTGCATTTTTCTTATCTTTCAACATTAAGCATTTGAGATACACAAAGTCAAATACAATTGTCTTCCAAATCCTGTAGCTTGCTGGAGAACTCTGAAGGCAACAAGGCTGGTATATGCAGAGAGACTCTGGCTACGGATTGTTCTTCCATCACAGCACCACACGGGTATCACTACCCAAGCATTCCAAATCCATGTTTGTGGAGCTAGATCAATAGCTGTTTCAATTCAGTACACAAATAAATACAGTGTATATATCTGTGCTACACCAAAAAAGGAAACATTGATATCATTAGCCCAGAATCAGATCTCAATTCCATCAATGTAACTGAGATCAGAATCAAGCTGATTTTGATTCTGTCTTTCTTCTTAAGATAAACATAAATATAACTTTGCTGAGCACAAGGCTGTCACCTCTAACTATAGTTCAGAATCTAGAGCAGGGGTAGGCAACCTATGGCACGCGTGCCAAAGGCGGCACGCGAGCTGATTTTCAGTGGCACTCACACTGCCCGGGTCCTGGCCACTGGTCCGGGGGGCTCTGCATTTTAATTTAATTTTAAATGAAGCTTCTTAAACATTTTTAAAACCTTATTTACTTTACATACAACAATAGTTTAGTTATATATTATAGACTTAGAGAAAGAGACCTTCTAAAATGTTAAAATGTATCATTGGCACGCGAAACCTTAAATCCGAGTGAATAAATGAAGACTCGGCACACCACTTCTGAAAGGTTGACGACCCCTGATCTAGAGCAGTGTTTTTCAACCACTGTTCCGCGGCACACTAGTGTGCCGCGAGATGTTGCCTGGTGTGCCGTGGGAAAAAAATATTAAACCATGCTTGAATGTCGGAACTGGTTACTAAAATTTTTGAATCCCACCACTGATGTTAAGGACTATAAATAGCTCAGAATATCAGCTTTGTGTTCAGCCAAACAGGCCCAGGTTGTGCACTGAATAAAGTATTTTATAATTTTTCATATTTCTGTTTACTTACTATTTCATAATAAAGTAATTATAAAATACTTTCTTTGTGTTTATTTGATTCCTATTCAAGAGAATTACTTTATATATAGTCAATATAGGCACAGAGTTAAATTTTTTAACATTTTCTAATGGTGGTGTGCCTCGTGATTTTTTTCATGAAACAAGTGTGCCTTTGCCCAAAAAAAGGTTGAAAAACACTGATCTAGAGCATGGGGGTTTTGTGTGCTATTGCCACACTGTAGAATACACACTACATTTAGTATTAGTATTAAATGGACCTATCATCTAGTTTAGGATTCCATTTACTGTGATGTATCATTCTGGTTTTTGATTCTACATCTGTAGCTGTAACTTCACTTGTATTTGCTCTAAAATGAATTTCATGCTTAGCTTGTTTTTCTTAATTAAACTTTCTTTAGCAGTCTCTAATATGTATATTATTAAAACTCATTAAGTCCTATTCATGCTTGCCTGTCACTTTTGACTTCACATTTGTAAACTGAAGTGCTCTGTTGCTTTATAAAGGAAGAAAACGAAATAATAAATATGAGAACTTGAACGTTTTATGAGTGTCAATATGAGAAAGTGGCTGCAAGGCCCATAAGGTTTCACACAAAAAAACATTACAGCTAAAGCTAACTCGCTGACACATCTCTGATCTATAAAGTCTGCAGTAATGGCAGCAGTAAAGTGTTGTGCCACAGACTGGAGATTTTTCTCCCACATGAAATAGACATAGCAGAGACTATCTTTACTGTTGTAAAAAAATTAAAATAAAATGTCTCAAAAGCTTAGTGTATAATACTGTTAAATGTCTGCAGTGATTTACTCTTTCCATCTGACTTCATGTTTAGCTCTTGTTATTCAGCTGGCTGTCCTGTTTTCCTTGTCCTTTGCTACCTGGGAGAAGAAAGATACCTAATTAGGTTACAGCAACCTAGTCTCAGGTCTCCTTATGATCATGTTGGCCATGATTCCTGCAATAAGAAATACTTTGAAACCAGGATGCATCAGTTCTCTTGATGCAACAATTTCAGGACCTTATTCTCCTCTCACACCAGGCGTAAAACAGGAGTAACTCCACTGACTTCAATGAAGTTACATTGCTGGGATCAAGAACTAAAAACATTCATTTTGTTTTATATTGTACTATTCCTCTTAAATGTGATTGTTATGGAGTTACACACTATTACTAATATGTGGATTAATCCTATGGGAAAATGTCATTTTCCCCTTTCAATTAAACAAATAAGTTTTTTTTAAAAAAGCATCTATTATTAAAAAATGACTGGAATTCAACTCCTGCAGCTTTCCATATAATCAAGCATGTAAATATTGAGCAATTCTTTTCTAAATCACTTAAACGGACAATTCAAGTATAAAGTGCAATGCCAACCTGTTTCCCTCATTAACTCATTACAACCAGTTCAACAAGTATGCTAATGCCATCTTTACGGAGGTCCATTTTGGAACATTTTTAGGAAATACTAAAAAAAAAAAAAAAAAAAACTGCCCTTTACATTCATTGTTCAATTTAAAAAAAAAAAAACAAAAAAACAAAAAAACCACAGTTAACTTGAAAGATAGTCATCTTGCCCCCGCCAACAAACTGTGTCCCCCTGCACCACTTCTGTGGTTTTAAATCACACGTTACCAATTTTAAAGATGGCTTTTCTTCCCTCTTTCTGTGAGAAACACCCAAGCAAACACTAATGGAAACTAACTAACAGATTCAGTGGCTACAGTGAAACTGACTATACAAAAAGCGTTATATACACACACACAAAGTAAAGAAACTTTAAAAGTGGGTAGGGTAATTCTCTAAACACTTTCATTCATAGTAACCTAACCTTTTACTTGTAACAACAGTGGCAAAAAATGTTTAGACATAAGTATGAGGCCAGATCCCCAACCAGTGTGAATTGTTCTGGGTCCATTTTCATGGAGAATCCACCCCATGATTTTTATGTAGTCAGTGTCCCTTTAACATTCTTTACATAAAAACTGATTTATTATAGAAGGTGCACAGAAAAACAAAGCAAACCTAAGCAAATACACCCATTACATGTCTGCATGAAACGTGACACACAGCATAGCCATTAATCAACTGATAATTATGAAAAGCAAAGTCTGTTGGAAAACATGTGTGTTTTCAGAAGCAGGTGTAAATACAAAGCTGAGTCACTAAGAAGTCAGCAGGATTCTCACCTGTAATACCAATAGTGATTGTGGGGAATTTAATGCCATCGCTTGTCACTAAAATTACAGGATGTGCTTTCAACGTGCAATGCTTCCTAAAGTTTTCCCAACCAGCTCCCTCTTTCACCATCCACTAACTTTCTCCCTCCCTTTGATACAAGCTCTTCTGCAACAAATACCAATGCATCACAGTTAAAATGCATGTTCCCTTATATGTTTAACATTTCTTCACAATATACATAAATGTAATATATTGATGTAAAAATACAAAAACATTTACTCTTCAATCAACATCTGAAGATTAAACATTTTTGTCTTTTGACTATCTGCTACCCCTACAATTATAGGGATTTTTAGGATACTAGTAAGTAATGGACATAGTACTATATACCAGAACAGATTTTACTGCAATTATTCCTGCACGTACATTTTAAAAATATCTTCTGCAACACTTTCTAATGAGCATCTGGCAATGTGTGGCCTTTTCATTATCCACTTTCAGAGAATGACTGTATTATGTTCATCATCCTTTTTCAGTATTTAATTTTTAAATAGTTTCCTTCCGTGTGATTAAAAAACCACAAATACAGCAACAAACAAGTGATTCAAAGCAGGCCGGAGATCTACAATACAGATCTACATATCTATTAGTAGAGAATATCTCTATTAATAAAGAAAGGGATGTCTACAAACTAAATTCATCTCTCAGCTGCTGCTGCTTCTCTCTTCCCCCACTCCATTCTAACAATAGTGTAGTGTGTGCTTATGTATGAGTCAGTGGTTATGAAATATGCAAATTGATAAAAATAAAATTAGCACCATCCCCAAGTCTTCCATCCACTTTCAAATGAATTTATCAAGTTCCTACTCTATCCTGCTCTTTAAATCACCCTCCTCAACAGACTGCTCCACCTCCAGCCATATAATCCTGAGCATGCCCACTTTGTTAAGAGTGTTAACAGCCAGAATATTATCTTTTTTGCAAGGATGGGTAAAAATCTCTCAAATCAGTTTCAGCCCAATCTTGTTCATTTCCACGTAACAGTATTGTAATAAGCAGTCTGTATTGCCTTCACTAGCTTCCTTATGTCACCCAAAAGGGAGGTGTTCCACCAAATGCTGCTTCTCAGCACACTTAGCATGATTATGTTCAGGATCATCCTTCCTTCCAGTCACATTCTGCATGACATATCATAGAATAAGAGAATGCCTTTTTTCCTTCAAATGTATCTACATTTCCCTCATCCTTAACTGCAAAAAAAGCCATTAATTTAGAACATTACTTCAGTCTATTGCTTTCCTCTAAGAAAGCTGGTGACATTCATTGAAGGTAGCTAAGGTGAGAAAAGAGTAAAATTTATATCAGGGCAATACTCTGGAGAAAAAAAAGTTACAAGGCCAAAATTTTCAAAGGTGACTAACTCTAGGCTCCTAAAAAGAAATGGATTGATTTTTCAGAGGTGCTGAGCCCACACAAATTTCACAAAAGCAGCCCACTTTAAATATGAATTTAGGAGCTTAGCTTTAGCTACCCAGATGTTAATATTATGGCCCATGTTTTTAGGTGTACATGTGCTTCATGCATGTGAATAAGGTAAAAGGCCATCTTGCACCATTTAGAAGGCTTGTGCTATTTCATGAGTATCCTTTATTTGAATTAAGCACCAAGAAAAGAGGAAAAGGAAGTCTGAAGCGCTCAGTGTTCCTTGTTAACCAATAATCAATGTCTAAATACACTGAAATGCTCCTACTGTAAAACAAACAAAAAACAAAACAAAAAAACAAGCAACCAGGAGTTTAGAGTTCCCTGGAAATTTATTTTCAGTATGTTCACAACTAAATGCTTTCTAATGTGAATCACCTGTCCATACTTACTGGTACAGGCAGGTCCCTCAAATGCATCTGTATAAATGCAAATATCTTCAGTGCAAGGCACTGCCTGAAAAATGTTTGCTGAAATAACTTGCTTGAGTTCACGCGACAGGGAGCAGTTTAATTTCAAATTCATGAGGCATTTAAGGGTGCTAAAAACATGGTATTTGATATTTATTGCAAGGTGTGTCCATTTTATATGAATGCATGTTAATGCCACAGTTCTTAAAACTAAAAAACAAACCAATTTTAAAAAAAATCAAACTAAAAATATAACCCCTAAAAAAAGGTCACAAGATTGAGAAGGGGGAAATGGTTTCTTCTGATCATGGTACCTGCTGGAAGAATGCCACAGTTTACTCAACCTGTGTTTTGTTTAAATAAAACAATTATTCTAATTTAATTGCTTTGGAACCATATGCACCCTCAAAATGATTTGAGATAAACACCCTGTCTCCTGATTCCAAGGTAACTTCTAGCTTTAATGAGAAGACTATTAATATTAAATAATCTGACTGATTAATTTTCATTAAACCTGTTGAAAATTGATTTTTCTTCAGCAAATCAAGATGAGGCTCTAGTGCATTTTCCAGTGGAAGAGAAAGAGGAAAAAGGAGTCCTGAACACCCAGGATTCAGATGCAAGAAGATGTCTGAAGGGGGAAAAAAATCATCCTTCCATCAGGCACGGCAGCCTAGCAGGAGGCACTGTATTGTCCTGATGCATCAGAAATGCAACTCGGGGCTGCACGATGCACACAACAGTTCAGTGCATGGGCAAAAATCAAGCTGGAACATCTACTTATTTAAAGAGGGAGGGGGCAATAAAGTTAGCGCTGGCTGCATTAGGGAGAGCAATGCGTGCGATTGCAAAGGAGAGGATCCAAACATAGCGAGTACCCTATTTCTAGGTGATACGGCGCTGCCTTCTGTGCGTCTCTCTCTCTGTACGCGGCCAAATCCCCCTGCAAAGATTTCCCCAAGCAGCAGCAGGGCAACCACTGGGGCGATCCCTGCATCCGGCTCCCTTCCAGGCATCGAGGCTTGCTCTTGTAAATTACACAGGCAAGAAATCTACCAGATAGGAATCAACCCCAAGCCCTGTCTTCCAGGCGAAGTTGCAGAAGCTAAAATGCCATTCGCTTTGCACACACGCACGGATGTTTTATAAGTCGGGGGAGAGGCAAACACTGACCGTTTGGCAGCTGTGCAAAATGCCTATGAACTCACTATCCCTGCACCCCTAAGCAAAGAAGCCCCTGATTGCATCCCCTTCTTATTGTAGCAGTAACAGATCCGCCCTCGCCCACCCCAATAACAGAAACAGAGATTTAACCCCTCATCAAACACTCACACAGACAGACAAGGGCACCACATTGATTCCCCCGCCCGCCCCCCCAAAATCCAAGGGGTCAATTTCTCTCACACCGCACTGCAAACACCACAACGTTGAAAAGCAGCAAAGTATTTACCAGTTCACAGTGGCTTTTTGCAATCACAGCTAAACCTGTAATTCACTGGATTCGAGTCGTTATCCCTTTTTAAAGCAGCTGTAACCCCCAGGTTTTTAAATCATCCCCCGGACACTTCCAAATTGTATCGATTTATATAATTTTTTCCCCCTCGCCCAAGATTGGGGCGAAAAAATTCCCATCCGGAATTCATCGTCCTGTGTAGCAAGCCACCTCCATTTAAATCCGACCATCAGGCAAGAAATAGAAATGATCAAACGTTACTTCTTTTCAGCTGCAATCAGATAATCCTACTAATCCAATAGATTTATCTCGATCTGAAATTGCCCTCCAGATGAATCCCCTTTGCTTGATGTCCAGTTGTGTGATTTCAGAGCACTGTTGGGTGACTGAAGGAGGTTGTGTGTGTGTTTCTTTTCTTTTCTTTTTTTTTAAAAAAAAATCTTTTTTGGATCCTGGATGCACTGCTCGCTAAAAAAAAATGCCGAGAACCTTGGTTTTCCCCTATTATAGGTTTCAACTCCAAATTGCTGTTGGATGAAAAATAGTACAAAGATACCCCTAGTGGTCAAAAGCTGAATGGCACGAGATCTTACTCTAAAAGACAGCCATCTGCTTACATAAGTTCAATTGTAGGAGGCTGTTCAGCCTTCTTAATTAACCATGTCTCTGGACAGTGAATAACTTTAATAGTGCAAAGGCTACACAATAAACGACTTGATTTTTAAACTTTTTTAAGTTTAAAAAGCTGTATTGGATTTTTACAAAGTATTCATTCAAAGGAAAAAAATTCTGCACATGCTTGTAGTATATATATATTATATATATTGCATATATATAAGAATATTATTTCATGCAAACAAATTTAGGTGTACATCACTTAATTTCACGTGTGTATACATTCACACACAAATGTATGAATTTATGCAGATATAAGTTAAATCTAAAAGAAAAAGTCTGCACAATATACATATTGTGTATATACAAAAATATTATTTCATATAAACATACATTGGTATGAAATAGTAGCTATTCATACCCATTTTCCTTGAAAAAATCACTACCTGGACTTCATATATTTGTGACTATTTCCCGTCCATTGTTTTTGAAACCTTTTTTTTAGCTTTTTGTTCCTTTTTAAAATTGATTTTTGCCTACTTTGCATATTTAAATTCAGACATATGCTTCCCTCCTATTGAAATATCGTTTTTGCTACTGAGGTCACAGCAGGAGAATGAAAGGTGGCAATTCAGGATGGATGAGTAGGACCAATGGGGGAAGTGACCCTTTGAATTCTGAAATGCCAACATATTAAAACATTAACCAGAAACACATGCTCAGAAGCTCCCAAGCATCCTGAGTTAAGCCTGTTTCAGAGAAGTCATTAACATCTCATGTTCTGTTAGCAGAGGCTCTCCCTTCTCTCTAACACTAAAAATTATAGATTTTTAACAAATGTCTCATTTTAAAATATTGACATTAATCAAGCACAGCCTACACGTTCAAGATTCCAGTATGCCTATAGCTTCAGGCAAGGTCTAAAGGTGCCCATAAATTTGATAAGCTTTTATTCTCCTTACCTGCACACAGCCCCCCCAGAATTCAGTGGCAGATCTAATCTATATGTCTATGGCAAGGATGAGAGCATATGGTGGCAGTGCACCGTGAATTCTGTGGTATTTCTGCAGCACTGGAACCATTTTAACCTGTATGGATTTAACCTAGTATGCACCAATAACACAGAATTTAGTTTCAAAGTCCCATGGCCCTAGAAGCACTCACAAACTGTGTAATTTAACTCTTTCACTATAGTTGAAAACACAGGTGTTGCAGAATTGGCGGAGGAAAGCACATCACATATTGCCCTGACTGTGCAACAAGATTTCTGTTGTATTCTTCTCAATGAGGCACTGGGAAAAAAAAGTTTAAAACCCAGAAATAGATTCTGTAAACAAAGTTACGATAATTTATGAATATCAGCCAATCACATGCCACCAATTTGACCAAGGCCTGGATTTTTACAGGTATTTAGGAGTTGCTCTGTTCAATCCTGCGACAGCTGATTTAGAAGCCTAAATCACATTTTCAAAAATGACCCAGGCGCTTTGGTGACTTTCAATGAGACTTAGGCCTTTTGAAAATGAAATTTAGGCCCCTAAATCAGTTAGGCATTGCAACTTTAAAATGTGGGCCTAAAACACGAAACAACCAAGAGCCAAAACACTATTATTATGGAAGGTGAAAAAAAAGAAGCCAGTCTCTAATTGTTACTTTTAATATTTCTAGATTTTAACAAAATTGTTTAAAAATAGAGATAGGAAAAACTGAAGATACCCAACTGGGTTCCCATAGGTACCCACCAAACACCAGCCTATTTACTGACACTCTGAACTTGGTGAGGGCCAGCCAATAATGGTTTGTCCTTTGGAGCATTGCCCCACTGAGAAATCTGAGAAAACAACATTAAAATGAAATAAATGCATCCTCCTCCCCATTCTGTGAGTTATTCATAAGTGAGTTTTCCTTTTCTAGATCTCCAAAGGATGCATGTAGCTTCTCCGGTGTCCCCCATACTGTATAGTTAATATTCCTCCAAGACATTTCATAGAAGGAACAACCGGACGGCAGGAGAGCTCCCACGTTTCACTGAACAGCTCAGCAACCACCACAGAATTGTGTCATTTTAAAAAGTTGGGTAATGGGTGGATGTGAGGCTAAGAAGGGTTGCTAAATCCTGGCATTTCTTCTTTTACAATTTCTCAAAAATCTTCCCATTGTTCTTTATTCTCTGTGACAAACCCCCTGTTGAGGCTCTGATTATTTATACCTTACCTACAGCAACCAGTCATCTCTGACCTGGTAGGCTCCCATCTGCCTCCTTCACAACTCCTCTTAGCCTGTTCAAAATTGATGCTACAAAAACCATTTGCAAGTTTGCTGCTCTAGACACACCAAGCTCCTCTTCAAATCACTCCTTTGGCTTCCCCGCACAGTCTAGACAAAATTTGCCCCTGCCTTCAAAGCCTTGGCCAACTTGTGTCCTACCTACTTCTCTGCTCTCATCTCGTTCCGCTGCTTTCCCTACTATACTTCATTCCTTCCAAGTCATATGATTAACCACCCTTTTCTTCCAAGACACCCCATACATAGGGTCCTACCAAATTTACAGTCCATTTTGGACAATTTCATGCTCATAAGATTTTAAACATTGTAAATTTCATGATTTCAGATATTTAAATTTAAAATTTCAGTATTGTAAGTGTAGGGGCCCTGACCAAAAAGAGAGTTGGGGGACGGGGTCCACGAGGTTACTGTAAGGGGGTTGCGGTATTGCCACCCTTACTTCTGTGTTGCCTTCAGCCCTCTAACCTTGCGACTCCTCCCATGACCCCCTTTTGGGTCTGGACCCCCAGTTTGAGAAACTCTGGTCTCCCCCATGACATCTGTATAGTATTGAGTAAAAGTAGACAAAAGACCAGATATCATGGGGGATACCAGCTTTCACAGTCCTTGCCGTGTTTTTCATGGCCATGAATTTGATAGGACCCTACCCGTACACCTTGAACTCCCTCTCCGATACACTTGGACATGTCTTCACCCTCTCTTCCTTCAAGTCTTTCCTCCTTCAAGGAGGCCTATAAATCCTAAATTTCTTGAACCCTTCCCAAGATGAGGCACTAACTAGCTTAATTTATTGACCAAAAATGTCCAGAAAAAATAATCTCCATTCAAAACCTGCAGAATTACAAGTCACATATTTAACCATTCACCACTGCAGAGATCAAAAGCTTTCCACTGCTTCCCTTCTCTCTCCATGGGCTGCATATGATCTAAATTAATGTGTACTTCTGGGGAGTTATATTCTCTGTAAGGTATTACTAGCAGATTACACAAGATCATGTTTTTACAGCAGCAAATCTAAGGAATTAAAAACTTCACAGCACACACAAAGTCCTGGGAAAGATGGCAATATAGCAGTTACTTTTAACTTTACCCTTAGGTGTGTGCAGAAACCA
This sequence comes from Emys orbicularis, assembly GCF_028017835.1. Classification (NCBI taxonomy): domain Eukaryota; kingdom Metazoa; phylum Chordata; order Testudines; family Emydidae; genus Emys; species Emys orbicularis. Next base: position 92,987,114 of record NC_088691.1, on the reverse strand, counting down.
CTGAAAGTCTTTTATTCATTCAAATCTTGTTTTGTCTCTTATTTTAGGTACTATCTTATAGCCCTCCAACCCATATTCCGTTTTTTGATTGATTTTTCAGAACTTTTGCCTGCATTGGTAGTATGTAACACCAAAATATTATTGAAGGGCAATTTTAAAATCCATATGAATGATGTATATAATCAATTCTTGTGACTATTGAACTTTGTATATATTAGTACATGTACATTGGTAAGAGTAAGAGATCATTGACATAATGTAATTAATTCACTTGCTTTGTGTTTATCTGAAATTACTTAGTATCATTACTTTTTTTTTCCCTTTCTTTTTCACCTCTAATATCTTTTACACCTCAGATTTTTCCTTCTACTGATCAGTCTCACAGATGGATGTTCAGTCTAACTGGAAGTTTGATTTCCATTAATTCCAGTGGGGTTTGCATCAGTTACTAAATTAAGGGCTTGTCTACTTATGAAAATTAATCTGGAATAAGGTAGGGTGTAAATTTAAAGCAGATTAACTCTTCCTGATTAACTCCATGTGTGGATGCTTTTTTTTTCTGAATAAGGATGCATTATTCTGAATTAGCTTAATCCATGAAGCACTTTTATTCCAGAATAGGAACATTCACACATGGAGCTAATCAGGAAAAGTTAATCAGGCATAGCTATTCTGGAACAAATCTCTGTGCAGACAGACTCTAAACTATTTTGTCCCTATTTCTGATCTGACTGGTGTTTGAGGAAACAGATACAACTGCAAATGTTTATAATAGAAATTCATGTATTAATCAGGAGAAAATAGCTCCCTTGATTAGGAGCATTCCAGGTTATCAGCTTTGTTACATTCCTACTGTAAGGCATGGAGTTTAAAATAGAAGTTGAGAGCAACTGGTTTATAGGTCTTCTTGGCATCTTGGAACTTCAAGATAATAAGACATTCGTATATCCAAAGATTCTGGCTGCTTCAAAGGCAATTTATTACTCAGATTATTTTTACAGGAGAGAAACATCCCATGCAACATCAATAAGCTTCTTAATCAGGAAAGACCAGTTAAGCACTTGGCTTGTACTGACTTCCAGGTAGAATGCACACATTGTTCTGTTAAGCTTCCTAGATATGTCCTAACATTCCATTGCTTCTGGATGATAATAGGTGATGGCAGCACAATGGACAACTTGGAGGAACATCAGTGAAAATATAAAGATTATTTTTATGCCATCTGTAGCAGTGTTTAATGTTTTGAAGGTATTTTTGAATAAAGAGGTGTTTTAGTTTTCTGATCTCTTGTTGCATCCAGTGGGGCTCTTTGCATTTTTCATTGCAGACATAAAATATGTCCTCTTCAGTTATCCTTCTCAGATTTCATGGAGCTAAAGCCCTACACTTAGCTCAGTTACATCTTCTCATGACCTAGTTCCAATCTGGTGGGTAAAAGAATGCCTGCCTATTTTTGATCCAATTCTCCTGTAAATTATGCAGCTCTCTTTTTCATTCTGAAATTTATATAAAAAAAAACAAAAACGACCACATTAATTCTTTAGAAAAAGCATCTCTTTCCACTTGCAGGTAATTTGTCTAGCTATCCAGTTTGGGGGTTTTGAACATAGAGGGTCAAACTTAGCCCTAATGTAAGTGAATCCAACTTCTAATGAATATGGTCCATAGTTTTTAACTAAACTGCTGGAAAAACATGATTATAGAAATCAAAAAAACGTTGGGCTAGGAGGGACCTCAAGAGGTTGTTGAGCCCAGCTCCTTACACTGAGGCAGGAACAACTAAACTCGACTGTCCCTGACGGGTGTTTATCTAACCTGTTCTTAAAAATCTCCAGAGACAAGGATTCCACAACCTTCCTTTGAAGCCTATTCCAGTGCTTAACTATCCTTATAGTTAGAAAGTTTTTCCTAACATGTAACCTAAATCTCCCTTGATTCAGATTAAGCCAATTAATTCTTGTCCTATCTTCAGTGGACACGGACAACAGTTATAACCCGTCCTATTTACAACAGCCCTTAACATATCTGGAGACTTATTAGCCTTCTACTTCAAGACTAAACATACCCAGTTTTTTCAATCATTCCTCATAGGTCAGGTTTTCTAAACCTTTTATCATTTTGAAGCTCTCCTCTGGACTGTCTCTGGTTTGTCCACATCTTTCCTAAAGTGTGGTGCCTAGAACTGGACCCACTACTCCAGCTGAGGCCTCCCCAAAGCCGATTAGCATGAGACTATTACCTCCCATGTCTTACATATGATGTTTCTGTTAATACACCCAACTTTTTTAGCAAGTGCATCATATTGTTGATTCATATTCAATTTGTGATCCACTATAATCTCCAGATCTTTTTCTGCAATACTAATGCCTAGTCAGTTATTCCCCATTTTGTAGATTTGCATTTGATTTTTTTTTCTTTTGTAAGTGTAGTACTTTCCACTTATCTCTATTGAATTTCGTCTTGTTGATTTCAGACCAATTCTCCAATTTGTCAAGGTCATTTTGAATTCTAATCCTGTCCTCCAAAGTGCTTGCAACCTGTCCCAGCTGGGGGTGATCTGCAAATTTTATAAGCATACTCTCCACTCCATTATCCATGTAATTAATGAAAATATTGACTAGTACTGGACCCAGGACAGACCCCTGCAGGACACCACTTGATACATCCCCCCAGTTTGACAGCAAACCATTGATAACTCTTTGAATATGGACTTTCAACCACTGTTGCACCACTTCATAGTAATTTCATCTAGACCACACTTCCCAAATTTATATATGAGAATGTCATGTGTCAAAAGCCTAACTAATTTTAAGATATATCACATCTATCACATTATATTCATTGCATTCTTATCTGAAGGTATATACAGAAGTGATGTAGCTGATGATCTGGCCAAAGTTGGAAGATTGGAAACACCACTTGGAATGACAATAGTTGAGGATGTTAATGACTTATCAAGAGACCGTTAGCATAGATAAATGGTTGAAAGACAAAAGATTCTCTGATTGACATGAAAGCACCTTAGAAAATAACATCCACTACCACGAGAGTGCGGACAGGGCACACTACAAAAATGAAAATCAATAGAGATGGGACCAAGATATATCCACTGTGTCAAGAGCAGGCTTCAACACTTGCTTATGGAATGTATCATTGTAAGAAAAGTGGGGCTCTTTGTATTTGACAGCTTGGATTGTGCCCTTACAAAGGACCCTGTAAGAGTGGCCAAATTCATTCTCCAATATCCTGGTTTGATATGGTTATCATGGGACAAAATAACAATGTTTTGTAGACATCACTATATTGAGACTGCCTAGCAAAAACATTTATATTGATTGCCTAATTGCAAAGATTTTGATCATCTATCTTCAGTAATTCATTTAGACTTTTTGCAGCTTCCTACACTGTTAATCATAATATTCTTTTTTCTCAGCTGCAATTTAGTATAGGACTATCTGGATAGGATAGAAATAGGAAAGGATACTGCACAATTAGGTGGGGTTTAACACTTTTGTTACCTGCTTTACCGTTAAACATAAAAATGAATTGAAAGAATGTCGGGGACAAACACAACAAGGCATCTCTGTGCCAAAGTCCAAAAGCGAAGATTTAAAGTGTGGCTCTCTTCAGCTAAGCTCCAGAAAGGAAGAGAAAACTCTCTGGTTCGTCTTTTAGCTGTTTCCAGTTTCCTAGAGATCTTTCCTCCCTGCCTAACAACCAGCCTCATCTGCTATTCTTCACAGCATACCTCTCTGATAGTGAACCAGAAGGGAACAACTCAATCCCACCAGCCCTGCTTGTCTAAAAATACTTGTACTCCAGCCAGAAGGTGAGGGTTAACCTCTTTCCTGCCAACCTCTGGTTGGGATTCATACATACCATCACTTGGTGGGATTTATGCTCTACCATCACACACAGTTCTCTTCTGGGACACTGGCTTCTTAGCATGCACACCTTGCCATTGGGGTAATATTAGTCATCAGTATGATCTAGGTATCATTTTGATGTAAATATATTTAGCATTTCCATTTGATTAACAGTTATGGCCAATGGTTTGCATAAAGTTCAGGGTCAAATGGCAAAGACTTTTGTGAAGCTGAATCCAGTAAGAATCCAGTCAGAGTACTGCTTTATTGACCAGTCTAAAAGTGCCTGCAGGACATGACTTTCTATTTGGTGAATTTATTTAGGATAAAAGGATTTCAAACCGGTACCACCTCCAAGTTGTTACATTGTCTTGACAGGGACCTCAGTTCAACAAGACAGACATAGAAATGTTAACCACTTTAGTCATTTCTAGGATTCATCTACTGTCAATTGTTATTTTCAGCCCCTTTTTGGGTACTGTTAAGACACTGCAATTGATAAAGCAAGCTACTCCCAGTGTTCTTACTGGATCTTGATTATTAGATCATAACACTCTAGTTTAGAAATCTCTACATTGTTTACCAGTGACATTTTGCATTAATGTTAAAGTTCATGTCCATACATATAGGGTTGCAAATACAGTTAGTTTAGAATAACTTTATAACTTGCTTTCTTTTTATGTTCCTATTCAAAGTTTCCAGTTGTTCTCTGAAGTCAGAGTCCACAAATTTCTTGGTTTGCTCTCATTATAATCTGGAAACATGGGGGGCTAGAGCTTTTAGTATTTATTATGCTTATGAAATCAGCTTCTTCTTTATACTGTGAAAGCCTAAGCGGTTCTAGTTTCTAAATCAAAATTAAAAACATACATGCTGGATGCTGGTTTTAACTGGATCTGAATTATAAAGCACACAGGGACTATCAGGGAAGAAGGCTGAACAAATGCACTGAGTTATTAAATTTAGTTCATATTCTTTCATTGCCTAGCCTAATAATGACATGGCAGCATGGACCAACTTCATCTCCGGTGTAAGTCTATGGAAGTCAATATAGTCTCAGCAGAGATTAATTTAGCCCCATGTGTTTGGTTGCTTTCTGATGTCTACATCAGTGGTCTCCAAAGTGGGGTGCTCGGCAAAAGAGGATCCTTGGGTGTGTGTGGCAGGGAGTGCACGGCAGGGGGTGCGTTTGGTTTTTTTTTTGCTTCGTCCGAGCGGCTTTTTATTTTTTTAATTTTTTTTGCTTCAGCAGTTTGGGTGGGAGTCCAAGTGGCTTTTTTTTTTTTTTTTTTTTTTGCTTTGGCAAAAATGGTAGAGCCGACGCGGCAGGGGGTGCGTGCTCAAAAATTTTCTACTGATAGAGGTGCGTGATCAAAAAAGTTTGGAGACCACTGGTCTACGTCATCAGTGACCTCTGCTGAAAAATCAAAACATAGACAAGATTGACAATTTAGCACTTAAAAGCAAAAGAAGTCTTTTGCAGCTTTCTGCATGCTTCCATCAAAGGATGTTTTTCTCCTTTTTCTGAGCCTGTTCCCATAAGCCAGGAAGGCTTGAAATTTTGTGCATTAAGACTTGTGGAAATCTTGAGGCTTGCATTGCACTGAAGAGGTATCTCAGATCCCTACTTCAATCAGATAGTAATAATCTGATTTGGCAAATACAGTATTATTTTCCTTCCAACTTCTCTGGCCTTGATTGGCATCTGTTCGCCTCTAATTAGGATTACACCAATAACTCAATGACCCATGTCATTAGCCTGGCTGACATTATGGATACTGTCCAAAATTTATCAAACACTGCACAAATATTTTAAAATGTTAAAATACAGAAACAGATGTGTTCCCATTAACTAACAGCTAATGCAATTCATGTGAATTTATAATAACTTTAAAAAATCCACAAAGAATGTACTGAATGCATAAAAAATCATTTTAAATGGTAATAAATCACTTCAGTCTATTTATTTGATCTGCATTTATGTCTGGAATTCAGTTCTTCAAGTGCAGCACAATTGGAAGCATCTAGGGCACTAAACTAGGAGTTAAGGGACCTGTATTCTATTCCTAGCTTTGCCACTGACCTGCTGTGTGATCTTGGGCATGTCATTTCACCTCCCTTACCTCCTGTCTGATCTACTGAGATTGCAAACTCTTCAGGGCAGGAACTGTCTCTCATTACGGGGTGAAATCTCGACCCAACTGAAATCACTGAGAGTTTTGCCATTGACTTCAGTGGGGCCAGGATTTCAGGCTATAAGTTTGTACAGTGCCTAGCGCAATGGGGCCTTTGGGTACTACTGTCATAATAATGAACTATAGGAAAAGGTTATATACAAGAAATATTTTCTGTGTTCTTGAAACATGAATCTGCCTGGCCTTGTTGACGTGAGGATCAATTAGTAATATCCTTAGCGTGTTTTGAAATCTGGAAGGTTGCATAGCAGTGCAAAGTGCTATTATACTAGTGATCACCCCAAATAACATTTATTCATTTGTCAGTATAAGGGCTTAAATTTTCTGTAAATTACAGCCACTACAGGGTGACAAATCCCACCTACTTAAGCAGATCTGGCATGCAGCCCTGTAGGGGGCAGCAGTACACAAACATTGCAGGACACTGGATAAGAATTTCAGAAGTGATTTATGGTCCTAACCTAAGACACCTTACAGGGACCTGATTTTCAAGGGTGAGTGCTCAAGACTTTTTGAAAAACAAGTTCCTTTTAAGGTGTTTCAAGTTAGTCACCAAACTGAAGCAGCCCAAATCACTCGTCATTTCTGAAAATCTCAACTATAGTGTACTTAATTATGATATACATTATTAAGTGAGTACTTAAATTAGTAGCAGTATTACAATTTAATAATCCTAATGCTTTAATATCAGAGCATCATGTACGGGGATGGGCAAATAATAAATAACAACTTTAATGATCTCACATTTACGTTACTCCTTCTATCCAGAAATATGCTGAAGTGCTTTACAAATGTAACAAACTCCACACATAGATCACATCACCCAGCCATGAAATGTATCCAGTGGGGTGCAAGGTAGTAACAGTTTTTATAGGGCTCAGCATGTTGCACAAAAGATTACCACAGAAAGTGAAGAAAACTTTTTTTCCCGTTCAAGACTACAAGAGATGTAAGATCGATAGAATGGAATGTTCTAAATTGGAAGTTAACCACATATTGGAATTAAAACTTCTCCTCTTGCAACATGCTCTTGAGTGAGATCTGTATATGGCTATAAATGGTTGGGATGTCAATTCTCTATATCACCTGAAAGATGGGGCTGGCAGCAGCACAGTGGCTGCCTTACCACCATCCTAGGGCATTAGATTAACATTGCCTCAAAGAGAAGAATAGTACCATTGTCACTTCCTCCAGCATGAGCATTTTGCAAGAGGAATTACCATGGCAACTCAGAAGCCTATAGTTCACTTGATGTCATAACCAACAGAAATGTATTCTCCTATACGTAATATGATCATATTGCAATATGTATATTACATGTACTTCAAAATTGGTAATTGCTCTTTACAATCAATCAATCGGCTAGCGCAGTCCTAAAGTGAAATCAGCACAAATACATTAGAATATGTATCTGCAACTAAATTGACTCCCACTTCCAGCGAGGCATGACAAATATCTTGAATTTTAATTTACAAATCTCTAGAAGGTGTTTGCTAAAGAATACCCATTTTTTTCTGAAAGACATTTTTTTCCATGTCTGGTATTCACAAACCCTAAGAACAAAATTGTTGACAGTCTCAATAAGTATGGCACAGCTGTAATTTCTTTTTTGGTGGCAAAATTTTGGAATTCCGTAGCTGCAGAAATCGCAGCGTGCTGTTGCTTCAATAAATTGTTTTAAGGTAGCTAACAAATAATTTCCCCAGAAGAATTAGAGTGATCATCACTTTGCTATGATGGTCTATTGCAGAGGTGGCCAAACTGTGGCTCACGAGCCACATGTGGCTCTTTTACCATTAAAGTGCAGCTCACGGAGCCCCCCATGTGCCTCCATTCTCCACCTACCAGACTGGGGAGGAAGCTCAGGACCTCTGCTTTGCAGCGGGGTGGTGAGGTAGGGGCTTCTGCCCAGCGGGGAAGCAGGTCTTGGGGCTTCTATACAGCAGGGAGGGGGGTCTCAGGACTTCAGCTGAAGCCCCGAGCCTTGTCAAGTGCTTCCTGTGGGGCTGAAGCCCCAACCCCTGGTTCCCAGCAGGTGTGCCCTGGCTCTTGAACTTCTGAAGATGTTATTAATGTAGAATCTCCCAGGTGGCCACAAGGAAAACATAAGATAATTGTTTTAATGTTAAAATCATAGATGGCCTCCTCATCAGCCAGTAGAGGGTGTAGTGTGAGTGAACCTGGGTCTCCTCCACGGTAGTGTGGGGCATGCGGTTTCTTTAGCTTGTTTGTGTAGGTCAACAAATGTGAACAAGGCATCCAAAATGCACACTGTATTTTTAATTCACTGTTGAATGCAATATATGAACTGTTCTGTATACACTCTGTTCAGCTCTGATTTTAGTTCATTCTCAGTATTTTATAAACATAGAGGGCCTTTACGACACATGCATACCTAGTAGATTTACCCTGCAAGGAAGGCTTGCAGTGTCAAATGCCATACACTTGCAAGCTTGAGCGATAGTATAAAGATATTTTCATAAACATTAAGGATAAAAAGCTACATTTGTCTAGCAATGAAAAATTTATTTCTGTCAGATCAAATCTTGAGGTCTTTAATCAGTCTTTATTCAAGCAAGCTCCCATTGAAGTAAAAAAAAACCTCTATTAAGGTTTTTGGAATATCAGCTATCCAACTGCCAAGATGATCCAAATTAAAAGTGGGTTTTTATACGGGAGGAGCTTAGCAGGCCTAAAGTACAAATTGCTTTTAAGGTGCAAATCAAAAAAGGCTCAAATGTGCCTGTCAGAGAAAGACCTGAATAAGAAGAAGCTCCAGGAGTGGTTAAAACCTCCTACCCCTCTAAGATGTGTGCGGGAGAGTTCTCCTTATAGAGGAGCAATAGGCCCCCTTCTTGTCTGAACTGCCAGCTCCTCTCGTTGACAGGAAAGATGGGATGGAGCCACAATTCCCCCACTCTTGCCCTCCTTTGGGGTAGCCCCGTACAGAGAAGCTCAGGGATTGCAAACATGCCCAGCTATTGCTTGGGAGGTGCAAAGTGGAGACTTCTTGTGTCCCTGACCGTAAACCTGCAACACGCCTTTAAGTAGGCATAATTCCTTGCCTGTTATTTGATACTTCAAGTACCAGTATCACCTTAGGAGCTCTGAAGACCACATAGGAGGAGGATAAAGCTAAAAAGACACAATCTCAAGCCTTGAAATGCTGTTCGTGATTTTTTTTTTCTTTCCTTTGTTCAAACGAATCTGGAAGAAGTTTCAACATTTAGCAATTTATTAATCTTAGGGGCAGAGTAAATGTTTCAAATAATTAAAAATGTTTCCCGTACATTTTGCTTTTTAGCACAGAAACTCTTACAAATATGAATACAACTTTGTAAGTGCTAAATGTAATCTCTGTGTTAAGACAATCGAGACATATTGGACTGCTCCTGCTGAGCAATAATGGGTTAAAAAATTGTTTTGTGAAAAGTACAATATTAAAACTGTTCCAATACAGCCTTATTAATACAGAATAGCAAAATCATTGTGTCCTGACGCAAGATTTGCTTAATTTATGGGAGTACAGAATGTGCCTGTTATTCATAAGTTACTATTTACGATAATTAATCAGCCTCTTTTTTTCCTAATAGAGAAAGTGACTCATTGATGAAAAATTGGGACAGAAGCATGCAACTCATACAATGGGAGGAGTCAGACCAAAAAAAGCTGGAAATGGCTAGAATCGAAGATAACAGAATGCAGTGATTAAAAAAAATATTCCCCAGTGTTTTCTAAGTCAAAATTTCAAGTTTCATGCAATCACCATTTGCACACAACATCTGTTATCAACTTATTGTGTTTCGCCGAGGTATAAAGTCCACTGCAAATATTACTCTGTCATCCTATATCATTAGTAATTGCTTATAGAGCGCCATTAAAGTACATAGTAATGTACAGAGGACAATGACCATTTGCCAGCAGTTACCAAGGTAACTGCTAGGCTCTGCACTAAGCTCCCAGCAGTTAGAAAAGTTTTGGACTAGACTATTCTCCTAATAACCTGGAGTCCGGGACTACTATTCTCCTACCTCTGTCAGAAACTGAATATGCATCTTGAAAAATTTTAGCACTTACAGGGCCATAATCATCTGTTTCCTTGGGTTTGCTTTGGATAGCTCCAGTAACACAAAACTGCCCTGAAACCAGCTAATTGACCACTGAAGGATTCCCCTTATCTAGGTTAGAGGGAGCATCCAGAACCATAAACCTGCAGAAGCTGCTTCTACACCACTCCCCATTGGGATGCTTAGTCAGCTGAAAGGGGGCAGAGGGAGAGAGGTTAATGATAGAGAATGTGGAAAGCAATGGAGCTACTGGATAGGCTGCACAAATGGAGGGGGGTGCTGAGTGGGGAGTGGGAGAGATACCCAGGATAGTCAACTACAAGCATTTAAGATTCATGAGTTTAAAAAAAAATATGCCTTGGGAGTATGTTGAGAAGGAGTGTCACATTTTCCCGCCTTGCTCTGCAACCATGGGGGTTGCAAACTTACTTTAAAAAAAAGTAAGCTGAGAGTCTCATGTATTCACATGACTCCAGGACCTGGGGCTTTAAGAAAAACATCAACTATTGTGAGATTAGCAATGAAATTGTGAGAACTGGGGGCAACACTGGGCAGCTTGAGGTTGTTCTGGGCAAAGCGAGGGTGCTGGTGCAGGGGAGTATTCTCTCACTTTTTGTCTTGTCCCCGCTTCCTCATTGTCCCCAGCTGCTGCTCCAGGGTGGCTGAAATCTGGCAGGGTGAGCAGCAAGAGCGAAAGCAGAGAGACTGCCTGGCTGCTTGCAAACCAGGTGGCCCAGTGGCCTTGAATAAAAAGGAGGAGTCATTGCAAGGGAATCTGTGTTCCCTTCCCACAGACTGAGCTGCAGGAACCTGCGACGGGGGTCTGCAGGTGTGAGTGTCATGTGACACTCGGCAGGCAGCCTTTGGCTTCACAAATGTGATAATGTTGAGTTAATATGGCAGTGAATATGGCTGTAATGAAAGATGATACCACGTTTGTGTGGGCTGGAGATAAACTTTGAGTCTAAAAATGAAAGATTTCTTTGCTTTTGACGAGCTATTTATTTAAAGACATGCAATGGCACTGTCTATTTGGCACCCACTGTATCACCAACACCACTTCCTGCACCACCTCGGTTTCCTTGAGGGTTCCCATCAAAGGGTTGACTAAGATTATCCCTGCTTAGCGTACAAGATCTGACTAAATCACATCCCAAGGTGGCATGGTAAAATTATTATCATAGAATCATAGAATATCAGGGTTGGAAGGGACCTCAGGAGGTCATCTAGTCCAACCCCCTGCTCAAAGCAGGACCAATCCCTAGCCAGATTTTTTACCCCAGTTCCCTAAACGGCCCCCTCAAGGATTGAACTCACAACCCTGGGTTTAGCAGGCCAAAGAAGTGAACAACCTTTGCCTAGTAAGAACAGCACGGACCTTGTCAATTCATTTCACACATATACAGACAGCCATCAAATAGTAACAACTTCAGGTCAATATCAACGTGGACCAGACACAGAAACAACTAACAATCTATCAAATGAAATGCCTTGAATACCACTACCAATCCCCTCAGGCATCTTGTCCATCGAAGTATGAAACAAGCAGAGGAGAACTTATGATCAATGATGCTCTGATGAATTATGAGGGCCTGTTGCCAGTACTGAAACTTAGATTTTGTTGTTTGATGATTTGGGGTGATATTTCTGGAAACGATATTGGGTGAACTGAGAAAATTGAAGCAATCATGGAACAGGAAGTATAACGCAATATACTTCTACATTGCAGGGTCCCTTTTGGGAAACACCTGCTTGGTGGTGAGTACATTTATCAAGAAGATAATGACCAAAATAGTCATCTTGACTTTATAGAATTGTTTTTTAAAAAAATAAGAAGTGTCTGGGGAGCTAATTAGGATGAAGTAGCTCCCTCAATGTTGGGATTGTAATCCCATTGAACAAATAAACAATTTACTGACTAACACAAGTGGAGCTAGAAATCAAGTAACAGTCAAAGGATGGCCCTTTCTGTGGCATTTGTTTCAGCAATTGTGGAGCTCAGAAAAACACGCTGAAGCAATGTTTGATGATAAAAGAGTAAAACTGTTTTATCATCTCATTTATTTTCAGACATGCATGTTTGCTGTGATAATTCTGGTTAGTGCTCATGAATCATGAAAGTTTGTTAAAATTAAATCTAATATATCTGTATCTCACTGTATTTCACAAAGGGCAATAAATACAGTATATTGGAAAAACATGAATGGTGGAGGCTGCTTATTTCCATCATTATAGTTCCTTAATGAATCTTCTTGCTCTGGTATGCTACATTCTTAGTTGGGGAGCTTTTTATCCTCTCATATTTGAGGATTTTGAGGATCTTGGAGGCAACTAAATGTTGGACTAATGTGCCTAAAGTGATAGCTGGGTGTCTAAGTTCTTTAGTGGATGTAGCCCAGAAAGGCTGCTCAGAAATCCTATACCAGTTGTGGTAGTTGACTACTTGCCCAAGGTGTTGTGTTCTCACTGCTTATCTTAAACATAAGAACAAAGTGGGCTAAAGACAGAGTGATTATGACTTTCTTACTAGTCTCCTGCAAAACCCTTGATAACAAGGTTAGGCCTTGTCTACATTAGCTGAGGAAGCCTTGTTAGTACCTTGCTAGCTAGAAACATTATTTAACATGATTCTAGCTAACATGGTTACCAACACTAGAGTGGACAATGTCAATGTTTTTTTTGAAAAAAAAGGATAATAATGTTTTTAATAGACTAATGGAATACAACAAGCAAAGTGAAGAGCAGAGAGCAGCACTGCATGCATGAGAAATCCGGGATACTCTAGCACAGATACTCTAGGTCACATTTCTTAAACAATTTGATTTTGAGGTTATTGCAGACTTTGTTTCAGAGAGTGGAGAATCTCTTCAATATTAGGAGCGTATTTGTGTGGTTAAAGTGTCATAAATTGGAGAAGAGGATTATATCTGAGGCTGATCAATACTGACAGTGCTTTATTAGCATAGTTAAAGTAACTTGATCATAAATTTACAGCATACAAAGCATTGATGTATTAGGATGGTGCAAAATTGGTACAAACGATGCTAAGGCTATTTGTCCTTGTTTGTTGGGTCCAGTTGGGGGAACCTTTAAATGCTTTTTCTGTGAAATTGGTTAGATGTTAAAATAAGATGTAGTTTATCACTCCCATGTTAGCATAAAGTGCATGTGATTTATAACAGAATTTAGCTTGTGGGAATATTTAGAGGGTTCACAATGTTCAGATATTATCCAAGTGAAGATTTATGTACTTTAAGGGTTAGGTCAGTTTCAACTGAAGAGACGTGATTGTATACAAAGATCTACTTCCCTTAAACATCAGTTTTGTTTACTAATCATTTCCCTCTCTGGACTGTTATCAGGAGGAGACACCCAAAACAACATTTTTTTATCTTTGATTCAATCTCTTAATTAAAAGGCCTGCTGAATATAGACAACATTACTAAACACATTGTAAAAGGCACTAGGTTTGATGGAACATATGTTCCATTCTATATGCATCCGAAGAAGTGGGCTGTAGCCCACGAAAGCTTATGCTCTAATAAATTTGTTAGTCTCTAAGGTGCCACAAGTACTCCTGTTCTTTTTGCGGATACAGACTAACACGGCTGCTACTCTGAAACCTATGTTTGATGGGTTTACTTATAATGACATTTCATGTTCATTGTTGTTTTGGCTTTTAGGAATATAATTTCAGAGACAGTTCATGTGCTGGATGACTGAGGAAGTCTTAGGGCTGGTCTTCACTATGGGGAGATTGACGCTGCTGCAATCAATGCAGCAGGGGTTGATTTAGTGGGTCTAGTGAAGACCTGCTAAATCAACGGCAGAGTGCTCTCCGGTTCACCCTGGTACTCCACCTCTCCGAGAAGAGCAAGGGAAGTCGCAGCGCAATGAAGACTGGGGTAAGTCAACCTAAGCTACGTCGACTCCAGCTATGTTATTCAAGTAGATGGAGTAGCGTAACTTAGGCCAACTTACCTCAGTAGTGAAGACAAGCCCTTAGGGTATGTCATGTACACAGCTTGGCTCTGTTGAAGCTAGCATGTTAAAAGTAGCACTATGGTCACAATGGCACAGGTGGCAGCTTGGGCCGCCCACCAGGGTACGTGTCTAGGATCTGGGACATACGCGGGACATATGCGGGCTGCTAGCCACTGCGGCCACACTGCTATTTTTAGCGCACTAGCTTGAGCACTGCTAGCGCATGTATATCTACCCGAGCTGGAAATTACACCTCCTAGATGCAGTGTAGACATAGACTCTGTGATAACTGTCGTGGATCAAAGATCAGTAGTTTACAAGGTGTTGTATTTATAGGTTCTTAAGCTCTGACCCTTCAAGTACTTTGTGGGCAGTCCTTCATGGAGTGCCTTCAGGATTGGACTCTTAATTTGTCAGATGCCCTGTTTCTTATTTACTTCCACCGTGCCATAACTTGAAGAGAGGCTACTGCACTTTTACTCTTAGATCCACCAGAGACCATTATAAATTCCCTCCACAGAACACTGATGTCATTATAACACTATGGAAAAATCGCTATAAAAATATAACCAAAATAATTGGGCCCTGTAGACAAAGAAGGTTTATTAAAATAAATAAAAAATAATAATAAACACATATAACTTTCACCATAACACTGATTTACAGAGAAGTGATATAGCTCTGCTATTGCATACATTATGCATGAAAGGAAAAAATATATAAGCACCGTTGATAACTGGAAGGGGGCCATCTGATATATTAATCAGAAAAGTCATCCAATCAAGAACAAAACATCTTTAATATTGAACAGTATAGTCATACTTGCATTATTCTCAAATGCACTTCTAGACCTTCAAATGTCCCTAAAGATACAAAGAGTTTGAAACATTTAAAACAAATTTTATTACAAATGATAGAGAATATGGCTCTTTCAGATTATGCCTCAATGTCTTTACTGATTGCTTTTAGCCAGCCACAACATAAGTCTTTAAAGATGGTACTTGATGGGAACAGGATAGAAAATGAAAATTTGAAAGCAACCATAATACATGATATATATATATATATCTTTTATCTTTCTTCAATCTACCTTCCTACCATTTTGGAAGGCCTTGACGACTTATGATGTAGGACGAAGATAGAATGGTGGTAACCTCAGAGAAAGAAATTCAACTCCGGAACGGGATTTTGCTGCACCCCACTTGTACAGGGAGACTTTGGCAAACCAGTAAAGTGCCTGTAACCACTATGGCTTATTATTAAAGACAGCCTAGACAGCAAGCTGTTAAAAGCAAGTCTCAGCTTGACCAAGGTAGGAGGGGAGGGGGTTTTGGGGTGCCACAGAAAGGGCAGCTTGACCCCGCATCCTTCCTGATAAGAACTGTGTTGAAGTTGCTGATACATGCGTTTTAAAAGAGTAGGATATGCCCCAGGAATGTCTATTGAGGTCTCAAGGATGCAGGCTCTGGAAAAACCCACACCTGGTTAATCAATAATTAGAAGGAACCTCTTGCTCGATCATTAAAATTGCTTACTTAACAAGGTTTCTGTAAGGGGCATGTCATTGTATTACTAATGTATAAATACGGGGGAAAAGCTTGAGATAGGGGGGACTCGTTTGGGGACTGGACTCTCCCTCTGGATACATCTTGTGTTCCCCAGCAGCAGACGGGCTGCCGCTGTGTCACTCGAGAGCCACACTCAGCTTTGGTAATTATCAAGGGCTGAGGGTGTTTTACTAATCTTGTTGCGGACGTGTGTAAGTGCTTGAGACTAGTAAAGTTTAGCTTTAAGTGAAAGCACTCGTGTTGTCCTGTTTGTGCCAGCCATCTATCAGTCGGACGGCCGTGTCTCCCCTGATTTATTTCCTGACACCTCCTCGCACAGAGTAAAAGTTACCAAGAGCTTTGGGTTGAAAGAACCCCGGGTAACACACTCTTACAGGAAATACAAATATGACAGTTTATGTATGAGAGAGATGTCCTAATTTCTCCTTGAAAAAATGTTTTGAATTGGCAAAGCATAGCAGGAGAATTTTAGTACATACAGTTGTGATACAAATTTGTTTCCCACCTCCTACAACAGATTCTCAAATGCGATTAAACTCTGCAAACCATAAAACATACCGAAAATAATGAGCCGGGGCTTCATGTTACTTTGGGAGGCCTGAACACTTCTCTCTGCTGTAGATTGAAACAGACACATACAGTGACACTATACCTGCTAAATGGATAGTTTCAGCCAAGCAAACCAGAACAAACCAATCTTCCACAATCTTACGACACTCTATACTAATGGTTCTCAACCAGGGGTACGTGTACCCCTGGGGGTATGCAGAGGTCTTCCAGGGGGTACATCAACTCATCTAGATATTTGCCAAGTTTTACAACAGGCATCATAAAAAGCACAAGTGAAGTCATTACAAACTAAAACTTCATACAGACAATGACCTGTTTATACTGCACTACATACTATACACTGAAATGTAAGTACAATATTTATATTCCAGTTGATTTATTTTACAATTAAATGGTAAAAATGAGAACGTCAGCAATTTTTCAGTAATAGTGGGCTGTGACACTTTTGTATTTTTATGTGTGATTTTGTAAGCAAGTAGTTTTTAAGTGAGGTGTAATGTGGGGGTATGTAAGACAGATCAGACTTCTGAAAGGGGTACAGTATTCTGGAAGGATTGAGAGCCACTGCTTATACCAATTCTGAACATACCCAGATATAAACATTTCAAACTTCTTCCCACAAGAAACCAGGTAAATTCTGGACAGTCCCATAACCAGTCACAAAATTAAAGGTAATATATTTAGGTAGTGTGGCCTAGTGAATCCAGCAATGGGCTACAACTCAGGAGGACTGGGTTCTATTCCCTGCTCTGCCACCAGCCTTGGTGACCTTGAGCAAGTCACTTGATTTCTCCGTGTTTCCATTTCCCCATCTACATAATGGGAGATCTATGGATGAAAAGTGCTAAATAGAAGGGCTAGGTATTAGTATTTCAAAAATGACAGTCAACAAGCATTAGAGTCTGACACTAGAATTATAAAAAATAATTATTTGAACCTTAATTACACCAACTGCTATGAGCATATAATGAATCCAAAAGGAGGAACTTCTGCTGCCAACAATAAGGAGAAAAGACTCAGTGGCGGTCATGCCTTAGAAATTATCTCCCGCTTTGTGTCAGAACTGTTGCATCACATCCATATTAAACACTGAGTGACTACCAGATTCTTCCAAGTATATTTGGCCAGTGCTTAGAGCAGAAGTGGGCAAACTATGGCCCGCAGGCCACATCTGGCCCGTGGGACCATCCTGCCTGGCCCCTGAGCTCCCGGTTGGGGAGCCTAGTCCCCGGCCCCTCCCCCACTGTTCCCTCTCCCCCGCAGCCATGCCACCGCGCGGGCCGCACTCTGGCCCGCCACTCCCGCTGGGCAGCATGGGGAGCACAGTTGGCTCTGGCCAGGTGTTGCAGCTGTGAGCTCCTGCTGCTGGTAAGGGGGCAGGGAGCGGGGGGTTTGGGTAAGGGAGCAGGAGGTTCTGGGGGGCAGTCAGGGAGGAGGGGGTGGTTGGATGGAGCGGAGGTTCTGTGGGGGCGGTCAGGAGATGGGGAACAGGGAGGGTTGGGAGTGGGAGGCCTGGGGGGCCTGCCAGGGGGAAGGGATGTGGATAGGGGTCAGGAGGGCAGTCAGGGGACAGGGAGCAGGGGGGTTCGATGGGTTGGGGATTCTGAGGGGGGCAGTCAGGGGGCAGGAAGTCGGAGGGGGCGGATAGGGGGCGGGGGCCAGGCTGTTTGGGGGAGGCACAGCCTTCCCTACCCGGCCCTCCATACAGTTACGCAACCCCGATATGGCCCTCAGGCCAAAAAGTTTGCCCACCCCGGCTTAGAGTCATGCTTATCTTCACTAATTACTCAGGCTGAAGTGAATCTGCTGCTGTGGCAAATGGGGCACTGCCCACTCACACTAGAAAATGAAATCAGAGTAAAATAAATATACCTTTACTTTAGTTCTGGCTGTTGTTCACAGCCATTAATTTAGCAGAATATTTCTTCAGATAGTATATCGTTGTGAGGGTGACACGAGTAGAACATATGCATATGCAAGTTCCAGGACAGTGTTCCAAGCAACAGCAGGAGGACTTCATTGAGCAGCCAAGCAACTTCGGCACAGACTGATGTTCACTTTCAGTAGTTGCCATACGCATATGTTCAGCTAACGTGAATGACAGAGCCCCATCCAAAAGGCTAACCCACATCAGCCACTGCTTACAGATCAAGACTATGTTCCTCAAATAAAACAAGCAAACAAACATCCCCCCATAATGTCTGCAGAAGGGTAGCATCAGGCAATGTTCAAATATTACTCAGCAAGTTGGGACTGTAGACTTCCATTGAGTCCTTCTTGATGGTTAAAGAGAAGACCTTCAAAAGAAATAGATCAGTGGTACATTTCTCATGACCTAATATATCTCCTTAGTACATCATTTCTACCCTTCAGCATCATTCATCACTAATGGCCTAATCACTAATGATAAGAGTTTTCCCATCTTTCACAGGGTATTCATCAGAGCTGGTGCCTGACAACATTTTTGTTCCTTTTTGACCATGGAAGCATTGGCCATCCAAATTCATTATAATCATCAAGCCATGATAGCTACAGTGCTAGCTGCAAAAAAATAAAGGGCTCCTAAAAGACTGGAACAAGAACTCTGGAATTTCAATGGGGAACATGTTTGTTGCTGTACCATCCTGGTGGGAGGGCTTCAACCTTTGGTGAATGCTTCTGGAATAATAGGTGGCTATTCGGGAACAGAGTCGGTCCATTCTCATTTTGACTGGCCTTTTCTTTCAAACCAGAGTGCAAGAAACCTTCCTGTTATTGTGACCCTGCATATGGACCAGGCATAATATCCCTAGGGAGTAGAGGCATGGAACATCGCTTACACTACCAGCAGCACTGGCCTCCCCAGAGGGGCCTGTAGGGGCTAGGTGAGGTCTCACCCTCTTCCTGTCATGGCATAGAGATGAATGTGCTCTTGCTGCAGTATGGGTTTCTTTCTCAGGAGAAATTCTGGCATGGCCCCGCCACACCTTCCTCCATTGTGGACTGGAGCTCTAAGCCACAATCTCCCTCAGACTGTCTAGGGTACCCAGCAATGGATGGGAGGACATTCCTAACCCTCATGTTCATCTTGCTTGTATCTACAGAAGAATGCCATAGCCATTATTCAGCTTTGTTTCTCTGTATTGCCATATCCACCCTGACTTTTGTCAAAATAAAGGAAAGAGTGACATCCCACACCCAAGGGCACAATGGAGGGCACTAGGGCCTCATAAATCGCAATGCCTAATGAAGGTCAAAGGGGGGGGAGCATTTATATCTCTGTTGCAAAGGAAATAAATAATGTGCTAAATATAGTTGGGTGCACATTATTATTGACATTTTAAAAAAAACTTCAGTTGGATCTCGGCAGGGCATGAGAAAAAGGAGAAATGAAATAAAGGACTATATGAGATACACAAAGGATTCTTTTTTCAAGAGTGCAGAGCGATTTCTGGAAACCTGTCAAAGGTAACTGATACCAAAGTTTAGGCTGAAAATATTAATTTTTCCTCCCGCCCTTCTCTGACCTGATATCTTTCTATACATCATTTCTAAACTATACATCATGTCTAAATGAACTTGTAACCTCCTCGGGCCTTCTGTTGTTATATATAGCATCATGCACACTCGTTGCAAATGTTATGCATCAAGCACAGATTTAACGATTGTAGTTGCTGCTGACATAAAATGCACTAGCAAAAGAAGTGGTTACAGTCCTGGAGCTGTAACTTTATATATATATATATATAATGCAGGGAATGGAGCTCTTTTAAAAAAAAAAAAAGAGGAACTCACTGTTACTCAATGGGATTTACTCAGCAGGGCAGGAAATTGCCCCCCAGGACAGGTGGAATTCTAGGGCTGCAGAAGAATATATTTTTAATGTAACCATTTTTTTGCTTTTTTCTCCATGACATTTTCAAAGGCTTTCAGTGTTATTATGGTCACTAATACTGCATATCAATACCAATCATCAAAACTCTAAATCCTAATTTTACAAAGTGCTGCAAGGGCATTTACTTATGCAACTTACATTGACTTTATATTTACATGTACATTACATTTACAACTGATATTTAGGAGACAAGATTTAAACTAAATATGAAAATAATATTGTGCTTCTCAGACAATGATCAATATGACAAAGGCAATTAAATATACAGTATGATTCTCCCCCAAAGCAAAGGTTGTACCATGGTATCTTTCTTTGGGAAGGAAATTTAGAAGCAGACATGACTGACCCTGCTGTTAACCCACCTCTGGTCATCTAAAGAATTCTATAATTTTGCTGCTAAAGGTGAAAGCAAACATGTCCATCTTCTCAAATGCACACATGACACTAGTCTTGCTGCCTGACTGCTATATTTTTTATTATTTTTTCCAAATACAACAAATAAACCAAAATATCAGATTCATCATAATACACAAAGTAAATAAAGAAGGTAGGTGTGACACTGCACCCCATATTCTTCACTGTGATATTATTATGATATCAAAAAGGCATAATTATGATGCATTTTGTACAAGATGGGTCACGTGAGGTGTCATTGGAAAAGTTATGATTTCCTGAATATGATTATACTATTTGTATGCATGTATCATTTTTGTATCTAAAGTTATGAATATTGACTATGTATCTGTATTTCAAATGTGCTTACTCTGGGTGACACCCACAACTAGCCTTTCAGATACAACAGTGAAGAAGCCAAACAGTGCTGATGTCCCATCAGCAAAGACAATGGACCCTGGAAGAACTTAACCTTTCTGTCTGTAAATGTTCCAGACAGCCAGTAAGTAATGGTTGCTGTATGCAAGGGCATGTGACCAGGCCACATGACTCTGGACTCCATCTTGGGATGTCTGTACTTTTCCACAATCTGCTCTGGAAACCCAAGTTTTGAAACAAAGGGTTCCCGTCATATGCTAAAAAAAGCTATATAAGGCAGGGAGTTACATCATCTGTTGTTCTTCACTCCCCACACAAGAGGACTCCTGGAAACACCTGAGGAAAAAGACTGAACTGGGGGAAGTGCTGGACCCAGGCTAAAGGGATTTCTAGCCTGTGTATGAAAAACCTGGGGATTCCAAGCTGTAAAGCAAGTGCAGCTTGTGCCTTAAGAATCTGCAAGGCTGCTTGCAGGGCCGGCTTCAGGCACCAGGCAACCAAGCACATGCTTGGGGCGGCAGCTGGTAAGGGGCGGCCAATCTTGGGGTGGCGGGGGGGGCAGCGCGGCGTGGCATTCCGCGGGGGGGGGCGCTCCGGCGGTGCGGCGCTCGGCGGGGGGGCGGCACGGGCGTGGCGCTCGGGGGGGGGGGTCCGGCGGCGCGGCGCTCGGCGGGGAGGGTTCGGGGGGCGGCGCTTTTTTTTGCTGCTTGGGGCAGCAAAAAAGTTAGAGCCGGCCCTGGCTGCTTGTACCATCCCTCAGGGTGAGAAACTGCTAATTCATATTCAATCTATCTAGAATGTTAAGCTTAGATTTTTTTTGTTTATTTGTAGGATTGCCAACTTTCTAATTGCACAGAACTGAACACCCCTGCCCCACCCCTCCCCCAAGGCCCTGCCACCCACTCTCTCCATCCCCACTCCCGCCGTTGCTTGCTCTCCCCCACTCTCAGTCACTTTCACTGGGCTGGGGCAGGGGTTGCAGTGCGGGAGGGGGGTGAGGGTTCCAGCTGGGGGTGAGGGCTCTGGGTTGGGGTCGGGGATGAGGGGTTTGGGGTGTGGGAGAGGGCTCCAGGCTGGGGTAGGGGGTTGCAGTGCGAGGGGTGAGGGCTCTGGCTGGGGGTGCAGGTTCTAGGGTGGGCTGGGGATGAGGGGGTTGCGGTGCAGGAGGGGACTCTGGGTTGGGCAGTGGGTTGGGTTGTGGGGGTCTCAGCGGCGCTTACTTTGGCTCCCAGGAAGCGGCCACCAGGTCCCTGCAGCCCCTAGGTACATGGGCGGCCACAGAGGCTCTGTGCGCTGCCCTCGTGCCCACAGGTGCGACTCCCACAGCTCCCATTGGTTGTGGTTCCCAGGCAATGGGAGTTGCAGAGCCGGCTGTCGGGGTGGGCGCGTGGCACCTCTATGGCTGCCCATGCACCTAGGGGCTGCAGGGACCTGGCGGCCACTTCCAGGAGCCAGGCAGAGCTAGGGCAGGCAAGGAGCCTGCCTTAGCCCCAGGCCCCCTCTGCACTGCTGACTGGACTTTTAACGGCCTGGTCGGCAGTGCCGACCAGAGCCACCAGGGTCCCTTTTCGACCAGGCATTCTAGTCGAAAACTGGATGCCTGGCAACCCTATTTATTTGCTAGGTAATCTGCTTTGATCTGTTTGCTATCATCTATAATCATTTAAAATCTATCTTTTTGTAGTTAATAAACTTGTTTTATGTTTTAATTTAATCCAAGTGTGTTTCTAAGTGAAGTGTCGGGGGGGAA
Source organism: Emys orbicularis (assembly GCF_028017835.1). Classification (NCBI taxonomy): domain Eukaryota; kingdom Metazoa; phylum Chordata; order Testudines; family Emydidae; genus Emys; species Emys orbicularis. Next base: position 92,964,469 of record NC_088691.1, on the reverse strand, counting down.
ATCTCAGCTTGGTTTAACACAGGCTTGTTGCATTTCCTCTCCACATTGAGGGGTAGGCAAACTGGATAATAAATTCATACTGGTTGGGGTTTGGACCAGGGCAGGATGGTACAGCTCTGGGGTCCTAGACTGGGAAGCTGGTGGTTATTTTGGCTGTAGCCTCTCTATTGTTGGTTTATGCAGTGGCTGGTCAGGAGCCTGCATGTAACGGCAGCTGGGTGTGTCCCACCCTGTGTGAATGCTGGAGGAAGTGCAGGACTGTGAGCAGGTTTGCAGCTTGTCACAGAAGCACAGTGTGAGAGGGAGCTCAGGCTGGTAGGTCAGAGGGCTCAGAGGTAGGGACAAAGGGACAAAGGGAAGTGACATATCTATCTATCTAAGTTAATCACAGACCTCTAAAAAAATCAGACCAAATTGCTTTGAATTTTTCTGTGGAATGCCAGACATTCATTAGCTGCAGAGTCAGCCGTATCATTGAGCCAGGCAGCAATATTTGCTGGGGACCAATTTTTCCATTTTTGCAGGATTAATTTTTTTAGCAATCAAAGCTGCACATTGGAACCATGCTGCCATGTTACTATGTAATCTCCAGGGATCAGGAATATATCTAAGAATGCAATTTAACGGGAAGGGCTTCAGTTTAGCATCAAATATCAAACTGGTCCTTTGTCCCACCTCATACTAGAAATTCTCAATACAGGGGCACTTCCAAAACATATAAGCCTATGTAGTACCAAGGGAGCTACATTTCCAACAGTGGTTAGCATTTATGAGATGCATAGGAGCATGGTCAGGTATAACAGTAGAACCAATGCCACAATCAGTGACAGGACTGATTCAGTCTTGTGGCCATAGGATTACCCAGCCTCCACACATGTTGTAAACCAAAATCAGCCATGTCTGTATGAAGTAACTGACAAGTACTCGTGTTTTTTATATGGAGATGGAGAAGATTTATCAAGGACAGGGTATAGGTTTCATTAAAGTCTCCAGCTGAAAAAATAGAATAGTAGCCTATGCCAATTATACTAAAAAAAAAAAAAAAATTTGGATCATCCTGGTTTAGCCTGCAAGGATTGGCAAAAATGATTATAGAATTGCCAATTCCAGCCTTGAGGACAGTAAATCTGCCCTCACTGTCAGACCTTGGGCTCAGAATATTAACACTCGGCTGTTTATGTATTATGCCCCTCGCTTTGGAATTAAAACAACTAGAAATTGAGAGGCCTACTCAATCTCTATTCAGTTTACAAGCTTCAAGTTCTGTCAGATGTGTCTCCTGGAGCATGGCAATGTTATTCCCTTTTTTAAGCACTGAGTATATATATTTTTTCATTTAATGTGGTTATTAAAACCCTTTATATTCCAGGAGACACATTTAATTATTGGAGCCTTGTTAAAATATACTGATAAAACAAAGTCACTTTAGGAATAAATGAGAAATTGGAAATTTTCCTAGGCAGCATACAGTCCTTGTATAGCTAAGCAAAAAAGGTATATAAACCAGGGGTAGGGTGTTGCTTCCCAGTACATATTCTACAGGAGCGAGAAGGAAATTCCCAGCATGGTGGGGTAACAGGAGCGGGGCGGGGGGGAGAAAGAGGAATTAAATAAATGAAAAAACAAAATGGAAAAGATAATGGAGGGAGAAATACACATTAGTACCATACATTCAAAGAGAAGAATCTGTTTAAACAGTCTAAAATACAGACTTGACACCCAGAGGGGGTGGTCAGATCAGGTGAAACTTAGAGATCCTCACAGCCCATGGGGCCACAGACATTACAACTACAGTAATTACCTATTACCAACAATACCTTGATACCATAGTCCATCAGGAAGCACTATCTAATAAATCAATTTAATTGGTTTATACATATATATATAAACAAACCAATTTACTTCCTATTATCTTAGCTCACAGGAAAGGAGCATCAGTATAAAATCTATCATTTGATTAGTAATTTTATATATATATAAAGTAAATTGGTAATAATCCTTTAGCCCTTCAACCCCAATAAGAGAGAGAAAAAAGAAAAAGAACTAAGGTATCAATGTCAACTAGCACCCATCAACTTGTTTAGAGCAGCCATATAAGATCTCAGAGAGCAGTACATAAATTCCATACAGTCATAATATTCTATAGATATCTCCTCTTGTGAGAGAGGAGTTTGCGGATTTTTTAGGTATTTTTCTGCTTCCTGAGGGAAACTGAAAATTACTTCTTACCATTCTTAATATGGAGCATTGCCAGGTATTTAATAAAATACTTCAAGTCCATCTTCCTGGACAATTGTTCTGCTTGGCTGCCCTCATTGTAACCACATCATGGGCATAATCTACAAAGTGCAGTATTTTACCTGCTGGTTCTCCCCATAACAGCTCTTTTTTTCCCCCTCTGGATTTCTGCAATATAAACTCCTTAGTGGTAAACTTCAGAAATTTCACAATCAGTGCTCTAGACCAATGGTGGGCAACGTGCGGCCCATCAGGGTAATCCGCTGGCGGGCCGTGAGACAGTTTGCTTACATTGACCGTCCACAGGCACGGCCGTACACAGCTCCCAGTGGCTGCGGTTCACTGTTCCCGGCCAATGGAAGTTGCAGGAAGCGTCAGCCAGCTTGCGCCGTTTCCCGCAGCTCCCATTGGCCGGGAACGGTGAATTGTCGCCACTGGGAGCTGCGGGGGCCGTGCCTGGGGACAGTCAATGTAAACAAACTGTCTCGCGGCCCGCCAATGGATTACCCTAACGGGCCGCATGCAGCCCATGGGCCGCAGGTTGTCCACCACTCTCTAGACTGACCTTCTGGAGTTGGCTTGGGGGCAAGGGCCTGGTATGTTCTTGGGGTTGGATGGTGAGGTTTAGGGGACGATGTTTGGGGATCCCCTGTGGGCCACTTCAGAGCTCAATGAACCTCCATCCACCTTGGTCTCAGTGCCCTCTAGTGTCCTTCAGATTTTGAAAAGTTAGTGTTATCAGAGCCAGACAACAGTACCAGATATCACTTAATGCTCCTAAAGGTTTTACTTTTTTCACTGTTAGGATAAAGGAAATGTTCACATGTACTGCTGTTGAAAGATGGGTAGGTTAAGGACAGGACAATAAAATAAGACTCTCTGTTCAAAGCCAGAGTAACAGTGGCAGTAAGTACTGGTATCTTCTAAAAGCTCAAATAACACTGCCAAAATGGTTACTTATGTAGCCTCAGTTGAATGTAAATCCAAGTCTATTGTTCTAAAGAGTAAATGTAATCACTAGTTCATCTCCATTTAAGTGATATATTGGGATAGGAGGAACACCACAGCATTGGTAGCTGCACAAACAGATATTTAAGACTGGTAGCATTTTATGCAAACTACCTATTAAGCTACTAGGAAAGTATCAAAAATGTAGTAAAAGTAATTAAATAATGGGCAAACCCCAGATTGCATAATAAGTCTTCCAAAGCACAAAAACAATGCCAAAAGATAGTACAGATTCAGTAGCATTTGAAAATCTTGGGCATTATGGGTTCTTCAAGTTCTATACTCTGATCTTCTCTTTATTACTCACCTGCAAAACATCTAACCATTTGTATTTCAAGAACCATCCATTATGATATGAAACTTGAATTCAACATACACAGCAAGGTATGTTCATCTCATTGGTGAAGATGAAAAAAATGTGTGCATAATACAGGCTCTTTGTTTAGATCTTAGATCTCCTGACCTACTAAAAATTTAGACTTTTTTAAAAGGCTATTTGCATGTTATGAAGAGCAGAACTGGCTGTGGAGAGAACTGTTTTACCTGACCTCTACAAATAGTTTATTTCATGCCACCTTTGAGTTTTGCAGGTGTTCTGCTGTCAAAGCAGAATGTAGTCTTTTGGATCAAATGATGAACACAAGCAAATATAGTGGGATAAGCAAGGAGTGTGAGATCATAGAATATCAGGGTTGGAAGGGACCTCAGGAGGTCATCTAGTCCAACCCCCTGCTCAAAGCAGGACCAATCCCCAGACAGATTTTTATCCCTCAAGAATTGAACTCACAACACTGGGTTTAGTAGGCCAATGCTCAAACCACTGAGCTATCCCTCCCCCCTAAAGATACCTGAAGCCAACTACACTGACTTAACAATCCTTGGAATCATGTGAATTTTACCCAGTATTTGCCAACTTGAGTCATGCCATAGACCTTTACTACTGTACCAGTAAATATATCTTTATCACAACTCACTTTTTACAAGATAAATCACCATATCCTGAGCTGAATAAATGCCAAGGATGAAGGCCAAAGTGACGTAGCTCAGGATATGATTAATACTGAGTTAGCAGGAAGGGACCTTACATTATTATTACATGTAAATACTTCATTAAGTATTCACAATGAAAAGTAAAGAAAGAAAAACTACAAGAAATGGGGCTGTCAAAATGCTGAAAGATACATTATTTTAAGAAAAATACCTGAACCCTTTTGGCTCTTCCTTCTCATCTTTCCCCCTTCTCATTTTCCTTCTTCCTACCTTATTCTTTCCTGTTCCCTGCCCCTGAAGGGCAGCAATCTCTTCACCCCAGAAAAGCTGCAATACCTTTTCATGTTTATATTGTGTTTCTGGAGCCAGGGGCTGGGATTCTGCCAATAAAAAACAAACAATGTAAGCACAAACACATGACAGTTATTCTGGGGACAAGAACCTTGTTAGCCTAAGAGGAGGGAAGAAGAATGAGAGAACAAGGAAGGAAATGAGTCAAAGGCTTTTACAAGTTATTATTGAGCCCCATTCTCTATTTTCTGGGGCAGACATTTCATTCTCTTTCTCATAAATGCTGATGTTTCATTCTTCTTCAGATGAAAGGACTGAGAAAGAGAGGGGATGGGCACTTATTTGATGCTGCCAAATCCTGAAAGGATGCGCCAACCAGTAGAGAGGGACTATAGCCACCAGACAGAGTAGAAAGATCTGCATATTACCTATTTATGGTTCTTGAGAAATAACCAGTCGGTGATTGTGGAGTTCAAACACCCACAACCAATCAGAGGGCCGGAAAATGCACAACAGAGACAAAGCTGTATGTTTATGGCTCAGTACCCAAACAGCACCCGCTGGTACTCTGACTCGCTGAGACAATTCTACTTCAGTATAATGAACCAAGAGTGTGAAGGAAATGCTGGGTGCTGAAGGACAGAAATATATACCAATGTAAGATGATGTCATATAGTCATACAGGCTGATATATTTGTTTAATAGAACCTAATCCTTAGTTTTTACTCAGTCTTTTCTCAGTCAAAATTCCCTCTGACCTCACTGTGGGGGTGTCGCCTTAATACTTTATGTTTCCTTCCACATCTGCATAAGGAGGTGAGCCTGCTACCACTCCAAGAAGGTGGGAAGGTTCCACCTATATGGCATGCCTCCAAACCCTGTTGTGGATTCACAAATTTAGAGTGGGGTAACGAGCAGGCTAGGCTACTCCAAATTCTCCTGCTCCAAAACTCATGGAAGGGAAGTCAGGGGTACCTTACTAGAGCTTCCAGCTGTATTAACTTGCACCAGCTCCCCCCTCTGCTCTGTGAAGCCTTGCTTTGAGATAGCTGCAGTCAGGAGAATTCCTGGAAAATCTCTTGCAGGAGCTGTGCTCATGAGGGGCTAGCAGGAGCTAGAGTCCCCAGGTGACAAAGCCAATACCCCTTGTCTTCTATGGCCCTAAGGACATCTGTGGATTCTGCATGCAAAACCCCAAAACATTTTCAAGGAGAGACAGTTCTGAGTAAGAAATGGGGTCCTAATTCTGATCCCATTTATAATGATGTACATCAGAACTAATTCCATTGCACTAATTGGAGTTATACTGGTGTCAAACTGATAAAAGTGAGATCAAAATTAGTTTCGAGTAAGTACATTGAGATTTGGCCATCACCATTATTATGAAAATAATAGTAAAGGCCACTCCATGAATTAAAGTAGTAAGTGCATGATAAAGGAGGATGGAAGGTACAATTTATAAATAAAAGCTAAAGAAAGGATTTTTCAATCGCTTGGAGAATTAGACATGCAACTCCCATTGTGATGGATGGGAGATGTGCCAAAAGGGTTGTACCTAAAGGAGAAAGACAGTTTGGAACAGATAAATGTAAATATTTCTTTACACAATGTATAATTAATTGGTGGAATTCACTTCCAAAATACAGTACTGAGTCAAGTAGTTTAGGAGGATGTAAAAAGATTCTAGGTACCTTAGAAACATGAATAAATGCAATGTATCATAGATAGTTACCCTAAAATACCACATTAGTCCACACTAATCACAAAGGAAAATGAATCTCATTGTTGAGGATGTAGGATGATCACCCACGGGTGTGGAAAAGGAATTTTCCCCCAAAATAAATGTTCACAATTTGGCTAAGCAAAAAACTGGATGATGGGATAGTTTCACCTTTCCCCAGAGCACTGGATAATGGGTTGGCATTGATCTTGATGTGCTATTTTGAGTGTTACGTCCCTATAGAAGAGATATGTGTTTTCCAAGGTAAGATTAAGGAAATGGAGCCGAAGATATATTAAGTTAATTCATAGTTCATAGATGGAACTTTTGATCTGTCAAGGATAAAATGAATAACTAATGAGCTACTGAAGCCACTCGTGAGGGAAAGCATGGGATTTGTAGATGGTTGAGAGTTAAGCTGGCATCAGAGAAGTGAGCAGTTGGACAGGCTAACATTGAATAGTCTTTTTATACGACAGGACTTGGTGAGTAGGGATACAAAATAAATCATCAATAATTCATGACAAAGAATTAATTTGACAGTGAAAGTGACAGAATCAGAAAGAAATACAAAAGTGGGGGGGACGGGGATAGAAAGTTTATTCCACCTTCACAGAAAGAAAAACATGAGCGAAGGCAGAGCAGTAAGCATTAGAGCAATTGCATAGGTGGGAAAGTAGGTTCCATTACAATCCTTTGTTTCCATATACTTATAATATTCGGTAACATTCAGCTTTGGGGCTAAAATTTCCCTTGATTGGTCTCTGGCAGCCACCATGTTTTGGGGACTGAGCACATTTTAGATTAGGTGTTTGAGTCTTCAGATATAAGTCTTTTCTGAGCATCTTCAATGGCACCTGCTAAGAGTTTAGCAAATCTTACTGAAGCCCTGAGCCTCTGGTGACATCAGTGCCCATTCTGTCTACCTGTGCTCACAGGCACAATGTTGACTGCAAATGTTTCACTGAAATCCCCCATCACCTGAATGCCAGGAACAAGAGAAAAACCACAGGTGTGAAAACCTCTGCAAATCCTGCAGTTTTGTGGTTTGGGTTATTCCATTTGCATGTTTTCTGAATTTAATATGTATTTCAAGATAAATATCCCACAACTAAACTGGGATGCTAGGGCCTGATCCTTAGGGACAGATTCACTATTACCCTGTATTTTGTGTACTCAGTAATAGTGCAAAGAGAACAAAAAGGGGTTTAATGCTTCTATATCTTAATGGTAGCAGTTTACACGCATTGCATTAGTATAAATGACTAAACAAGTCAATGGCAACTGAGTGTATGCTTCCTACCATGAGACCACCCTGATTTCAATAGGGAGGAAATCTATATTTTATACCATACTTGTTACCAGGGTATTTTAAAATTATCATGCTTAAAACCTTTCAAATTTTGCCTTAGATGACTTTACCTCAGTTTTTGCAGTAACCCCCATGTAGCTAATGTTATTTAATGATTTAAGGCACTGGGAAAGTTTAATGCATAATGACTATACTTTTCCCCCCTAGAATAAGAATGAATTACTAAGAAGAGGTAGTGTTTCCTTATAGGCTATTGTGGATTTAGAAAACAAGCCATGTATAATATACCCAAGATATTCATCAGAACATTTTCAAAGGAAACAAGCACAAAAATAATGGACTTTTAAAAAGGTAGATTCTGAAGGAGTGATCTTAAGAAAATTGATGTGACTTAAATAGAATCCAAAAAATCCAGAGTAGCAAATAAAGGATATTACAATTTATGCTTATATCTACAGTACATGTCACAAATGAGAACAGAAGCCAAGGTGAGGCAGCAAAGTAGGAGGAAAACACCTATCAAGGATAAAATGACAGCATTAAAAGCTAAGGAGGACCTGGAAAACAGGAGGATTATGTAAATTATAACAAGAGCCTGAGGCAATCAAAAATACTTGAGGAAGCCAAATTGAAAAATGAGCATCAAATAGTGCAGAGCATCTCAACTAATACCAAAAGATATTTTAAGCATAATTATACACTTAGCAACTGACAGGAGAAAAAGGTGATGGAGTGTTAAGGAATAGGAAGGCTATACAGCAATTATTCCTGTACCTATCTTTAAAATTGAAGAGAGCAGACATTTGCCTAAGACTCAACATGCAGGAATGAAAGTGAGGAATTAAGGAACAGGCAGATAATACCTAAACTGGCAATTAACTGGATTGTTCTTCTTAAAACCGATAAGAGACCAGAACGAGACAATATTCACCTGCAAGTGCTAAATGAAGTAAGCATAGTCACTGAAGAAAGTGTAATGAAAATTTATATTTAGTTCACTCATTTCAAGAGACTGAAGTGGAGCCCACCAGACATGCAGCAAGGAATTACCAGTCAGTTCATTTTCCATTAGTTGTAGAGGAAGTCTTAGAAGACTATTATAAGGGATCATGTGGTGGGTGAATGGGTAGATGAAATCTGGAAATGCAGAGATTCATCAAGGACAGCTAATATTGTTTCAGGTCATGCCTCAGCAACTCAGACTTTATTGAGGCTATTACTGTCTGGCCTGGCAAAGAGGATGTAGTAAATGTCAAAGATGTTGGTTATTTAGACTGTCAGAAAACATTTGACAAAGCTCCACATCCAGGAGGAACTTATAAATGTTATAAACTAACAAGCAATACACTCTCGTGCATTTTAGCAAGGTCTAAAATTTGCTTATTTAACCAGAATTATGGCATCCTGTAGTTGACTACCATGGTTAATATAATACACTGTGAAGCTCAAGGCACTTAGGCTCAGATCCTCACAGGTATTTAGGCACTTAACTCCCGCTGATTTCAATGCAGGTTAGGTGCCTAAATACCTTTGAGGATTTGGGCTTTAGAAATCAAGGTGACAGAAACCTAAGAAATACCTATGCTTGGTCTCTTAGGAAGGGACTAAGAAGGTTTGCAGATTCAAATTCTGTATAAGGATGAAGTGTTCTTTGTTCTGAGTCACCCTAAAGTCAAATGATAAAACCCTGCATTTAGAGTCAGTAATTACTGCTGAGTCATGCTGGCAGGTAGATTCAGCTAGCTCAGGGATTGTCAACCTTTGGCACACGGCCTGTCAGGGTAAGCCCTGGCAAGCCAGGACAGTTTGTTTACCTGCAGCATCCGCATTTTCAGCTGATCGCGGCTCCCACTGTCCGCGGTTCGCCGTCCCAGGCCAATGGGGGATGCGGGAAGCGGCGCGGGCCGAGGGATGTGCTGGCCGCCGTTTCCTACAGTCCCCATTGGCCTGGGACGGTGAACTGCGGCCAGTGGGAGCTGCGATCGGCCGAACCTGCAGATGCTGCAGGTAAACAAACTGCTCCAAGCAAGATACAAAAGGTATGAGAAGGGCACTTTGGGGACAGAAGATATCCTGGAGGGAAACCCTAGGAGCAGCCAAGCAAAGGGGGGAAGTTGAGGCTGAGTTTTGTTATTGTGTTTCCAATAAAGCTAGACACCAGCAAGGGGGTATCTGGATAGTAACCCTGTATGTGTGTGTGCGCACTTTGCTGGGGAGTCTGGATGCTAACTCTGGGTGGGTGTGCCTTTTTGGGCAAGAGATAAGGGTTTCATCCATTCACAAGGAAAACAAACACTTTGTAGAAACTAGCAAGTGAAGACCATCTATGCTTTCATACTTGTATGGTTGCTGATATTTGTTGGCTTTATAGCCTCTTGACCTGATTGGTACAGTGTCAGTCACCCAATGTTGCCCAATTGCTAAGGTGGTATTTATTTTTATGGATTACAAAATGCCTCCAAATCCAGAATCGTAGTATAGTTGTCAATAGAATGAGGATCTTGAGGAATGCATGAGAAACAGGTCACTGTGTGTTCTCTGTCCAGTAATGTTATAAAATTCATTAGCAAAACAAACAAGATCACAAACACCAATGTAGCAAAGGAGATACAGCCAATACAAAATGGCTAGCACTTGCATACTCACACTGTCCCTTGTAAGGGACCCCAGAATATGTTAGGCCAGCGGTTCTCAAACTGTGGGTTGGGACCCCAAAGTGGGTCATGACCCCATTTTAATGGGATCGCCAAGGCTGGCGTTAGACGTGCTGGGACCCAGGGCCAAAGTCCAAGCCCAAGCCCCACCACCTGGGGTCGAAGCCCAAGCCCGAGGGATTCAGCCCTGGGTGGCACAGCTCAGGTTACAAACCCCCGGCTGCGGCAGAAGCCCTTGGGCTTTGGCCCCTCTCCTGGGGCAATGGGGCTCAGGCTTTGCCCCTCCCCACTCAGGGTGGCGGGCCTTGGGTGGGCTCAGGCTTCGGTCCTCCCTCCAGGGGTCGTGTAGTAATTTTTGTTGCTAGAAGGGGCTCCGCAGGGGTCTGTTTTGGGACCGGCTCTGTTCAATATCTTCATCAACGACTTAGATATTGGCATAGAAAGTACGCTTACTAAGTTTGCAGATGATACCAAACTGGGAGAGATTGCAACTGCTTTGGAGGATAGGGTCATAATTCAATATGATCTCGACAAATTGGAGAAATGGTCTGAGGTAAACAGGATGAAGTTTAACAAAGACAAATGCAAAGTGCTCCACTTAGGAAGGAACAATCAGTTTCACACATACAGAATGGGAAGAGACTGTCTAGGAAGGAGTACGGCAGAAAGGGATCTAGGGGTTATAGTGGACCACAAGCTAAATATGATTCAACAGTGTGATGCTGTTGCAAAAAAAGCAAACATGATTCTGGGCTGCATTAACAGGTGTGTTGTGAGCAAGACACGAGAAGTCATTCTTCTGCTCTACTCTGCGCTGGTTAGGCCTCAACTGGAGTATTGTGTCCAGTTCTGGGCATCGCATTTCAAGAAAGATGTGGAGAAATTGGAGAGGGTCCAGAGAAGAGCAACAAGAATGATTAAAGGTCTTGAGAACATGACCTATGAAGGAAGGCTGAAAGAATTGGGTTTGTTTAGTTTGGAAAAGAGAAGACTGAGAGGGGACATGATAGCAGTTTTCAGGTATCTAAAAGGGTGTCATAAGGAGGAGGGAGAAAACTTGTTCACCTTAGCCTCTAAGGATAGAACAAGAAGCAATGGGCTTAAACTGCAGCAAGGGAGGTTTAGGTTGGACATTAGGAAAAAGTTCCTAACTGTCAGGGTGGTTAAACACTGGAATAAACTGCCTAGGGAGGTTGTGGAATCTCCATCTCTGGAGATATTTAAGAGTAGGTTAGATAAATGTCTATCCGGGATGGTCTAGACATTATTGGGTCCTGCCCTGAGGGCAGGGGACTGAACTCAATGACCTCTTGAGGTCCCTTCCAGTCCTAGAATCTATGAATCTATAAGGGGGTCACAGTGCAATGAAGTTTGAGAACCGCTGTGTTAGGCGATCCGCATGTAGTCATCGAACCAACGTCTCCAACGTATCCTACTGCACTCAGGGAGGGTCCTAATTTTTATAGGATGTTGCACTACATGCCCACCATATTTTATACATATTCAATAATGGTTTCAATCTTTCTTCCTTATATGTACTGCCACCCCTCAATAATATTGGGGTCCCTATCTTCAATAGGTCAATTAGTCCTTTATGTCATGCTCATTAGCATTTATGTCAATTAGTTGCCATGGTACTACTTGCAGTTAGTACATGCAAGTTTCAGTTAAGCTCAGCATACTTTTAAATTTTCCCTAAAATTCCAAAAGTACACTTTTGTGGTACCTCACTTTGCCAATTCTCATCATTTACTACTCCCGTTTACTGTAACACTTATCTTGTGACTTAAGGTCAAACTACTGGTTAAATACAACTTATCTAGTAACTACCTACATTGTCATTTTATGCCTTAGTTATGCTAAGCTAATAGTCATACAGGCTTGAGGCCTGTAGGCCTATGTCTTACAGCCTTATGATTTATAAATGGCTCTTACTACTATGGCTGGCTAAAAGAAGGATTTCAGCCAGTTGCAGCCCAGAAAACCCACTTTCACCTTCACGGATGGCCCTTATTCATTGCTATAAATTCAGGGCATGATCCCAGAGATTAGGGACATTTAAATCCTTCTCTGCAGTTTACCAAAGCCTCAGGAGGGAGACTCCTGTAGGGTGGGGAAGTGGAGGTACCCAAGAGCTCTTCTCTCATGTGCAGAATACTAGTAGATCACATGACTCCATGTGGGGAAGGCAGCATGCTGAGTGAGGTCTTTCAGATCTGCCCATGTCCCCTTCTGAAGAAGTTTGGAAGGCCGTGTGCTTTTTTCATTCCTCTCCCACACACTTTCCGTAAGTGCAGCCATGAAGTTGTGGGAAGGGGGACCCCAACTGCCAGTGTATGAGTCTGCTGCTATGTGAAAGGACCGTAAAAAGCCATGTGCTCTCCCCCCCACAACCGCCCCCCCCACATCCTGTCCCCTTCTATGGGGAGGGTGTTAGGTCTTGTGTCCTACAGGTCCTTTGACATGCTTGTGTACTTGCTCCCTTGTTCTCTCTGCCTTCCTGCCCAAATGCTACACAACATGACTCTTGTCAGCTCAGCTGCCAGACATTCTCAACGAGCCAGCCAGTAGTGCTATGGAAACGAGAGAGAGAGACATGCGGGGTAATAACCAGGTGGGAAGGCCAAGGGAGAACGTTAGCCTTGCAGGGAAAGAAACTCAAAGAAGAGGGGAATTAATCAAAGGAGATGACAGGGAATGGAGCCCCAGGAGATAAGGATGAATGGAGAGGAGGAAGTTGAACAGGAAAATAAAGGAGAGCGACTTGGCATCCACAGGACTATTGTGTGCTTAAAGTTATGCATGTGCTTAAGTGCTTTACAAGATCTGAGCCAAAGTGCTCAACGCTTTACAGGACTGAGTGCTAGAATCAACTGATTTGAGCACCACAGTAAGTTCAGTGCTCACTTTTATTTCTTCCCATTCATTCAGGTAGTTGAGGCATTAAATAATCATTAATCCTTCAATCTCTTCCACCCAACTTTTTCTATGAAACTCTCATTTAGGCTGTAATCCTGCTTGTCACAGGGGAGTCCTTTATTGTACAAGATTTTACAGTACTTACAAATATCATTTATGGCTGTGTGCATAGGTGTTGATATGCCCTCTACATCGTCCCACTTATGGATATTCATTAATCATGGTCACCCAACCACTCTGGGACATTAATATTGAAAAGTACAAGGTTTCAGGGAGATATTTTAAGGAATTAGACTAGAACCAGTGAAACGGGGTTTCCAGGACTGTAATGTCAAAACCAGGCCAATGCTCCAGACTCGAGTTCATGGCCATTTGCAAGAGGGATTTGAAAATTTTCAACATCAACACTGGAAATGGGGAAGAGGCAGCCAGCAATAGGCTATACTGGAGGGTTGTGCTGCTCCAAGAAATCAAAGAAGCCGAAGACAGATGATTGAGAAAGAGAGGAGTGCAGCAGGCCTCAAGCACTAGTAGTACGCTGGTTTCATCTTCTGACTCTGCACCTTACTCCTGCACCCCAACCTTGGCAAGTGCTGCCCCTGAGAACTGGACTTCTTAGCCACTCGTGATGCTGCAGCACAATACATAGTAACTGAACTTCTTTGGCACTTACACCATCATCTTTTGAGACGGGCAGTTGCCATGTCTAAAGGTATTACCAGCGTTCTCATCTTCTGGGGATGGTTCTTACAGTAATGATGGCAAAACACATTCCGAAAGGTTAAAAGGAAAAAAAGCCAACTTTATAAGGAAATTTCAAATATCTTGTTAATCAGCAATGATGGGAAATTAAATGTAAAAGTATAGAACATCTTAATGGTGTTTAGGTAAACTATTAGGGGCCAAATGCTCAACTCTTATAAATGAGTATATCTCTATTGACTTCAATGAAGTTATGTCAATTTACTCACCTGAGGATCTGGCCTCTTATCTTTTAAAGTTTAGCTGAGAATGACGAGGCGCTTTCTCAAATTATGGCGGAGCTTTTGAGAACAGGGATGTGTAACTTGTAATGAATCAGGCCTACAATCTGCACTGAGGTCTTCTGGCTTAAAAAAAAGGGAGGGGATAAGTGAATAATTTAACCTCGTGACAGAAAGAAACTGGAAGAGAACTACATGAGTATATTTGAGACATCTCGTTGGCTGAATTAAACAGAGAGAAAGAGCATGTTGATTTATACATGTGCAGGTTTGTTTTACTCATTTTTATTTAGACTAAACCCAAGCAAATTAGGAGAATGAATCAAACTATTTTTAAAAATTCCTGCACCGTTTCCAAGATTTACTGTTGCTTTGGATGTACTCTTTCATCACCAAAACTCAGTACAATATAATGATAATTATTCCAGCGGAATACATAAGAATGATGGGGATAAAGAAGATACAACACAGAACTGGGGGAGGGAATCAAATCAGTATCTTAGATGTTTGTATACTAATACAAGAAGTATGGGGAATAAGCAGGAAGAACTCGAAATGCTATTAAATAAACACAATTATGACATAGTTGGCATCACAGAGACCTGGTGGGATAATACACATGACTGGAATGTTGGTATAGAAGGGTACAGCTTGCTCAGGAAGGACAGGCAGGGAAAAAAGGGAGGAGGTGTTGCCTTATATATTAAAAATGTATACACTTAGACTGAGGTTGAGATGGAAATAGGAGACAGACTTGTTGAAAGTCTGTGGGTAAGGATAAAATGGGTAAAAAAAAAGGGTGATGTCATGGTAGGGATCTACTACAGACCACCTAACCAGGAAGAAGCACAGGACTTGGTGATGATGGGGGACTTCAACTACCCAGACATCTGTTATAAAATAATACAGCAGGGCACAGATTATCCAATAAGTTCTTGGAATGTATTGGAAACAATTTTTTTATTTCAGAAGGTGGAGACAGCTACTGGGGAAAGGCTGTTCTAGATTTGATTTTGACAAATAGGGAGGAACTGGTTGAGAATTTGAAAGTGGAAGGCAGCTTGGGTGAAAATGATAATGAAATGATAGAGTTCATGATTCTAAGGAATGGTAGGAGGGAGAACAGCAAAATAAAGACAATGGATTTCAAGAAGGCAGACTTTGGCAAACTCAGGGAGTTGGCAGATAAGAACCCATGGTAAGCAAGTCTAAGAGGAAAACAATAGAAGACAGTTGCAGTTTTTTAAAGAGACATTATCAAGGGCACAAAAGCAAACTATCCCACTGCGTAGGAAAGATAGGAAGTATGGCAAGAGACCACCATGGCTTAACGAGGAGAGCTTCAATGATCTAAAAATCAAAAGAGTCCTACAAAAAGTGGAAACTAGGTCAAATTACAAAGGATGACTATAAACAAATAACAGAAGTATGTAGGGACAAAATTAGAAAGGCCAAGGCACAAAATGAGATCAAACTAGCTAGAGACTTAAAGGGCAACAAGAAAACATTCTACAAATACAGTAGTAGCAAGAAAAAGACCAAGGACAGAGTAGGCCCGTTACTCAATGAAGGGGGGAAAATAATATCAGAAAATGTGGACATGGCAGTGGTGCTTAATGACTTCTTTATTTCGGTTTTCACCAAGAAGGTTGGTAGTGATTGGACGTCTAACATAGTGAATGCCAATGAAAATGAGGTAGGATCAGAAGAGGCTAAAATAGGGAAAGAACAAGTTAAAAATTACTTGGACAAATTAGATGTCTTCAAGTCACCAGGACCTGATGAAATGCATCCTAGAATACTCAAGGAGCTGACTGAGGAGATATCTGAGACATTAGCAATTATCTTTGGAAAGTCATGGAAGACAGGAGAGATTCCAGAAGACTGGAAAAGCATAACTATAGTGCCAATCTATAAAAAGGGAAATAAGGACCACCCAGGGAATTACAGACCAGTCAGCTTAACTTCTGTACCCGGAAAGATAATGGAGCAAATAATTAAGCAATCAATTTGCAAACATCCAGAAGATAATAAGGTGATAAGTTACAGTCAGCATGGAATTGTAAAAAAAAAAATCATGTCAAACCAACCTGATAACTTTCTTGTGGATAGTGGGAAAGCGGTAGATGTGGCATATCTTGACTTTAGTAAAGCTTTTGATACTGTCTCGCATGACCTTCTCATAAACAAACTAGGTAAATGCAACCTAGATGGAGCAAGGTGGGTGCAAAACTGGTTGGAAAACTGTTCCCTGAGAGTAGTTATCAGTGGTTTACAGCCATGCTGGAAGGGCATAAAAAGTGGGGTCCTGCAGGGATCAGTTCTGGGTCCGGTTCTATTCAATATCTTCATCAATGATTTAGATAATGTCATAGAGAGTACACTTATAAAGTTTGCGGATGCTACCAAACTGGGAGGGATTGCAAGTGCTTCGGAGGATAGGATTAAAATTCAAAATGATCTGGACAAACTGGAGAAATATTCTGAAGTAAATAGGATGAAATTCAATAAGGACAAATGCAAAGTACTCCATTTAGGAAGGAACAATCAGTTGCACACATATAAAATGGGAAATGACTGCCTAGGAAGAAGTAGTGCAGAAATGGGTCTGGGGGTCATAGTGGACCACAAGCTAAATAAGAGTCAACAGTGTAACGCTGTTGCAAAAAAAGCGAACATCCTTCTGGGATGCATTAGCAGGAGTGTCATAAGCAAGACATGAGAAGTAATTCTTCCACTCTACTCTGTCCTGATTAGGCCTCAACTGGAGTATTGTGTCCAGTTCTGGGTGCACATTTCAGGAAGGATGTGGACAAATTGGAGAGAGTCCAGAGAAGAGCGACAAAAATGGTTAAAGGTCTAGCAAACATGACCTATGAGGGAAGATTGAAAAAATTGGGCTTGTTTAGTCTGAAAAACCGAAGACTGAGAGGGAACATCATAACAGTTTTCAAGTATGAAAAATGTTGTTACAAGGAGGAGAAAGAAAAATTGTTTTGCTTAACCTCTGAGGATAGGACAAGAAGCAATGGGGTTATATTGCAGCAAGGGAGGTTTAAGTTGGACATTAGGAAAAACTTCCTAACTGTCAGAGTGGTTAAGCACTGGAATAAATTGCCTAGGGAGGCTGTGGAATCTCCATCATTGGAGATTTTTAAGAACAGGTTAGACAAACATCTGTCAGGAATGGTCTAGATCAGTGCTTCTCAAAGTTGGGCCGCCACTTGTTCAGGGAAAGCCCCTGGTGCTCTGGGCCTATTTGTTTACCTGCCACGTCCACAGGTTTGGCCGATCGCAGCTCCCACTGGCCACGGTTCACCACTCCAGGCCAATGGGGGCTGCGGGAAGGGCGCCCAGCACATCCCTCGGCCTGCGCCGCTTCCCGCAGCCTCCATTGGCCTGGGACGGTGAACCGCAGCCAGTGGGAGCCGTGATCGGCCGAACCTGCGGACGCGACAGGTAAACAAACTGGCCCGGACCGCCAGGGGCTTTCCTTGAACAAGCGGCGGACCGGCTTTGAGAAGCACTGGTCTAGATAATACTTAGTCCTGCCACAAGTGCAGGGGACTGGACTAGATGACCTCTCGAGGTCCCTTCCAGTGCTATGATTCTATAATTAAGCTTTATTTTTCTTTCTGAAAGCAAATGAAGAATTCTTTGCTAAGTTTAAAATAATTTAGTGCATCAAGAATTGCAGATGTTTTATCCTGCAAATGTATAATAATTTAACATAAATCATTCTTTAATTAATTAGGATTTACAGGTCTGTGTCATGTTCTTTTCACTGGATCTTTGAAAGCATGACTCAGAGTGATCATCCTACATACAATTCAGGTAAACATATGGGTGGGGGTATTGCACATAGATATTTATAAGCAAAATTTTAAACTTTGAGGACACCTTTGTATCTTTGTGGAGCCTTACATCCTACCATATTTTGTCTCCACACCACAGCCACCATGCTTCCAGCCAAGGAGTATTGGATACCTCTGCTTTCAGAACCCATTAATTGGCCAGAGATGATGTTGTTGAGCAATGTGAAGCATTACTCCTCTCATACTGAGAGAAGGTACAGTCTCAGAAGTACTCTCGGTCCTTGCCAAATTATGTGTGGCCACGAGATGACTGAGGTTTTTTTTTTTTAAATGGTCACAAGGACTGGATGTAATCTTTTGACTGTAGAACACAAGCAATGCTTCATTCAGCGGAATGACAAAGGTTGTTTGGCACCTGGCATCAAATACTGTTCTTGCAACAATCTGGCATGAGAACCAAAGTGATAATGAATAAAATGCCAACGTCTGTGCAATAAAATCATTGATGCAGAATGTTAAGCAATCACAGAGCCAAACAAAAAGCAAATCCTTCTAAAAATTCTTCCATGAGCACCCAAAAATTAGACAAAGTTGAGTTGACTGCTTTTCAGATATTAAAAGAAAAACTGTGATGCACTGTAAAGATATGATAAAACGCAGAGTGTTAAGTGTTAATGAATCATATTGGATTGGATGACATTACTCGGATTAATGGATATTCTCGCTTTGCCAGATTCCTGGTACTAAGCATAATGACATATGAGTTTTATCAATCATATTAACAGCAGAAGAATTAGGAGATCAAGATATAAAGAGACTGCTGAGATTTGCCACTAACCATCACCCATTTCCCATATAATCACTTAGTACATTTGCTCATAGAGACCATGGGGGAAGAAACAAAAGTCATCTGTAGTCTTAGGATCTTCCTGGATGATCAGCCAGACCAGGGGGAATCAGTATTTTCTGTATGAAGTACTAATGGACCCAGATCACAGGTAGGAACCATAAAGTTTGGATTCAGTTCCAAAGCTTCCTGTGGTTCTGATATTTTAGTTTTAGTTATCAGTAGCTACTTCCTCTAGCCTTTGAGAAAGTCACTTCTGTTTAAGTCTCCCCTCATCTGTAAAACGGGAATAATAATATGTGTCTATCTTTCCTGGGTTTGTGAAGATCAATGTTTGTAACACATTTTGAAGATTAATGACCTGATCCAATGTCCAGAGAAACCAATGGAAAGTCTCTCATTGACTTCAGTCTTAAAAGCCTACAGTAATTACTAACTGTTCTGCAATTCAATTGTGTGACTCATTATTGTTATAATAACAGGAGTACTTGTGGCACCTTAGAGACTAACAAATTTATTAGAGCATAAGCTTTCGTGGGCTACAACCCACTTCTTCGGATGCATATCCGAAGAAGTGGGTTGTAGCCCACGAAAGCTTATGCTCTAATAAATTTGTTAGTCTCTAAGGTGCCACAAGTACTCCTGTTATTTTTGCGGATACAGACTAACACGGCTGCTACTCTGAAACCTGTCATTATTGTTATAGATAATTCAATGAAAGAAAAAAAACCAATGTTATCTCTCATGTATCTGAACATGAATTACTTTGGATCGTATTTTTATTATTTTGATATTTTATAGTATGTGCAGTTATTTAAATATGCAGTAGTGTATTATGACTAAAGTCAAACGTATATTATATTCAGTTGTACAAATGAAATTATGCCCCAAATTCTATCTTACATTATTGTAAATCTAAATATCATATTACTGCACATCCAAATATTACCACAATCTTTTTGTTTCACACATCTTATCAAGAACAAATAGTTTCAGTCAAGAACAGGTATTTATAGGGGCTTATATTCCACATGAGTTAAAATGTGTCTGATGTGCAGCGATACTTCTGCTGATTTGGAATTGTTGGATAATTTCATGAGTGACCACATTTGAAATATAACATAAGAATCCCAATCCCATTCTAGAAATATATCCAGAGAATCCAAATATCACCAAAAGCGTCTAGCTAAATATTTCCTATTTCAATAGTGAGTTTATCAAATATTTCCAAGAAAAAAAAATCAAAGGCTGTTAACATACATTGGCCATATTACTACTCGGATTGATATGGGCATGACAGACAAGCAGACATGGACAAAAATTAATATGGCTCAATAATGGCAGTAATGCTATTACTCTAAATAGCGAATAGACCTCCCAGCAACACCTGCTTCATTGCAGTAAATTCCTTACAATAAGACACCAGACTAAGGGGACGGTTGGCTACCCTTAACCAAAATCCCCTAAACTGACTTGCATCTGAGGAATTGAGAGCCTAGCAAAGGAGCACCTCACCTTTGCCCACACATTTAGATTCCACTTCCACCCAAATCCTGAGCAGGACTCAGTCTTACCTCATCCATCCTTGTCTTTGGGTTTGAGGTTATCAGTATTGTCCCCGACAACAAAACCACCTCATTGGATCACTGCTCTGCCCCCAATTCCTCCGTCCCCCTGTCAAAATGGGAAAGACTCTCACCATTCCCCAACTGGAGCCCCATATAGGGCATTCAAGGGAGAAGGACCAAGATACTTCATGAGCTTGGCTTTGCCCCCTAACTTCCCCCTCCCCATGGCAATTCTCTTCTTCTATCTGATGCATGAGAAAGACCTGCAGGGAATCTAATCCGTGCTGGACCAATCAATTATCTACACCAGTGAGCAGAGTACCATATAGAACCAAGAACTATACTATGCAAGGTTTACTAGGCTACATGTATTTTTAAATTAAACGGCAGTGTGCACAGAAATCTATGTGCTCTCTTTGTGACATATAAACTACTTTTGCACTAAGAACCCAATCCTGTCATCACTGCTCAGGTAAAAATCACACTGATATCAGTGAGTGATTTGCTTGATTAAAGACTGCAGTGTCAGATTGTACCTCAGGAATACTGTAACTTAAAACACTTTTGTTGAGAGAGGTTTTAACTTCTGAATAATATATTCTCAGAAGCATCTCTTGAAATGACTCTTCTCAGAGTTGAATGCGCACTTATGTGCTGAACTGAGAGGTGTCCACTTATACTCAGGAAAAGAAAAAGTTAAAAGTGGGGACAAAGTGCTTATTCTGGAATTTGCACTGAATACAAGGTAATTTGTAATCTAAATATACAAATTTGCTCTCCATAATTTCCAATATTAGAATAATATTCATTTCCAAGCATTAGTTGTCTATTGAGAGTCAATTGAGCTTTAAAACAAACAGCTCTTTGTACTTTAAGACATTGCTTCTCTATAAAATTTTGTAATTTGAATGCTTAAGGCAACTTTATTATATCTTCAACAGTAATTATTACTTACCATTTATACTGCATAGCCTACCTTATATCTTCAAAGTACAAGCATTAATTAATCCTCACTGCTCGCCCTGTAAAATAGCTATACGATCCCAGTTTTACAGACTGCGAAACTGAGACGCATAGTCCAGTGCTGCATTTTTATGCACCCAAAATCATTGGAGGTTTTTGGGTGCACAAAACATGTAGAATCATATCTGAAGAGTATGTTCTTTGAGTCCAGAGTGGATCCCAATACTATATTCTACCAACTGGGCAACATTACCTCTTAAAAGCAGCCTTAATAAAGGCATTTAGTAAATGAAGACATTGCCTATCTTAAATATCTGTTTTCTTCATGCAAGCTCGTTGTTTTTGGAGATGGCAGAGTGCAGGCAAATTTATTCATAAAAATATTGTTTTAATCAGTAATGCATGGTAGTCTCTGGAACAGCAATAAATTCATGAGAGGGGGAGAAAAACCCAACAAGAATAATGTAATGTAAAGAAGATCAAAAGAAACCAAGACAGCAATTAATTTAATCCATTTTTAGAAGCAATTGTCTTTGTACCTTAATCCAAAATTTAATGAGTATTACTTCGGCAGCATGTAAAAAAGCTTTGTTCTTCTTACTTAATTGATTTGTAAACGCAGTAGGAAAAGTGTATCTGAAGTTCAGTAACCTTGATAGTTGAAATAGATGGAGCACACTGTGGGCCTAATTCACAGGAAGACTTCACACCCTTGAAATGTAACTGTGAAATCGATTTCCTCTTCACTAAAACTCATACGCAGTATGTATAAATTTCCCAACCTCAATTATACTTCTTAGACACTAAACCTCTTATTATAATTGGTATTTTAAATCCTAATTTTTAGTCTTCTGATTCAGCTGTTCAGGCAGCTGGAAGATTAAGGGAGTTAGTCAGTTGAGTTCGCCAGTGGAGGAAAGAGGGGAGGTAGGGTTGGGTTTTTTCCCTCTTTTACTTGCAGGTACTCTATATGGAATAACCCGCAATGGGAAGAAAACAGCACACTGCCCCTACCACTACTAGCTCTTTCTCTGCCTGCACCTTGTGGGGGCTTGCATGTCCCTGCCAAAGAAAGCCATATTGGGGGAACCACCCGTGTGAGAGGTGTCTGTTGGAAGCAGGTAAGAGAGCTGCAGGAGGAGATGGCTCATCTGCTTAGCATCTGGGAGCATGAGGACTTCATCGACAGGATGCACATGGAGATGTCCAGGATGGAGGATGCTAGGCAAATAGAGAAGACTACAGCAGCAGCAAACAAGAAAGGAGAACCAGTTGCTCTTCAGGGAGGAGATGGGCTGCTGGCCAGCTCGGGCAGCAGACAGTGCTCCATCCCCCACCCAGATCCCCCATCCATCAAGGATAAGAACCAGCAAGCTGTATTAGCAACAGGAGAAGCAGCCCACAATGGCAGAAGAAAAGGAGATACTCGCTGCCAAGGCTAGGAGGCTCATGGCCACCATACTCAAGAGAAGGAGATGTAGCATGGTGGTGGTGGTTGGGGACTCCCTTCTGAGGGTGATGAGGGCATCCATCTGTTAACCTGACCTGATGTCCTGGGAGGTGTGTGGCCTACCTGGAGCCTGCATTCAAGATGATATGGAAAGATTGCTGAGGTTCGCCCACTTGGACACTAGTGATACTGCCCTATGACCCTGAGAAGATCACTAGGGACTACAGGGTTCTGGGAGCAAAGGTGAAGGAGTCAGGTGCACAGGTGGTATTCTCATTCATCCTCCCAGCTGAGGGTAAGGACCCAGGGAGTGGGACATGCATCCTGGAGATGAATGCCTGGCTGCACAGATGGTGTTGACAGGAGGGCTTTGCCTCCCTTAAGCACAGGATGCTGTTCTGGGAAGGAGGACTGCTGGGATGAGATGGGGACCACCTGATCAAGAAGGAGAAGGGCATCTCCAGACACCAACCCAGCAAGGATGGCTTTAAACAAGGTTCAAAGGAGGCAGAGGACAAAAGCCACAGCAATGTATATAAAAAGGTGACCTTATCACAGAGCTAAATGGTCGGGGGAAATGGAAAATTACAACAGGGTATTAGGATCAACAACAGGGAAATCAGTGGGGGAAATCTGCTCAACATCTGAGATGTCTATACACAAATGCAAAGAGTGTAGGGAATAAACAGGAAGAACTGGAGGTATTAGTACATAAGCTAAATTATGACTTAATTGGTTACACAGAGACTTGTTGGGACTCTAATATTAGTATAATAGGAAACAGCTTGTTCAGGAAGGACAGGCAGGGAAAAAAGGGAGGACGTGTTGCATTATACATCAAGAATATATATACTTGCTCTGACGTACAGAAGGAGGTGAGAGGTAGACCAGCTGAAAGTCTCTTGATTAAGGTAAAAGGGAAAAAACAGGGCAAAATCATGGTAGGTGGTCTACCGTAGACTGCCAAATCGGGAGTAGGAGGTGGATGAGGCATTTCTATAACAAATAATGGAAATATCTAAAATACAAGATCTGGAGAACTTTAACTATCCAGACATCTGTTGGTAAAGTAACATGGCAAAACACAAAAAATACCCAGTAGGTTCTTGGAAGATATTGAGGAAAAACTTCTTGTTGCAGGAAGTGGAACAAGTAACCAGGGGGACAGCCATTTTAGACTTTGATTCTGACCAACAGGGAGGAAGACAGAAAGCAGTTTGGATGAAAGTGATCATGAAATGATAGTTTTCCTTATTCTAAGGAAAGGAAGGAGTGAGAGCATCAGAATAAGAACAATGGACTTAAAATGACCAGTCTTCACCACACTCAGAGACCTGGTAGGTAAGGTCCTATGGGAAGAAAATCTGAGGGATAAAGGAGTGCAGGAGAACTGGCAGTTTCTCAAGGAGACAATATTAAAGGCAAACTGTCAGCTATCCCAGCGATTCTCAACAGGGGGTCCGTGGCCCCTTGGAGGTCTGCAAACTCTTTCATGGGGTCCGCAGGGCCCCGCAGCTAAAACCCAGAGCCCGAGCCCCTGCATTTTCCTGGGGCTGGAGCCAGGAGCCGTGGGGTTGAAACCCCAATCCCCGGCACCCCCCATGGGGCTGAAGCCAGGAGCAGCAGGGCTGAATTCCGGAGCCTTGAGCCCCGGTGCTCCCCATGGGGCTGAAGCCAGGAGCAGCAGGGCTGAATTCCGGAGCCTTGAGCCCCAGTGCTCCCCATGGGGCGGAAGTCCTGAGCCCATGGGCAGAGATGGGAGGACA
This sequence comes from Emys orbicularis, assembly GCF_028017835.1. Classification (NCBI taxonomy): domain Eukaryota; kingdom Metazoa; phylum Chordata; order Testudines; family Emydidae; genus Emys; species Emys orbicularis. The sequence continues at coordinate 92,939,945 of NC_088691.1, read as the reverse complement.
CGGGGGTGTTGCCCCCCCAGAAACTACAGTGCAAGAGCAGGGCAGTCCTGGGGCAGCTCCATACTCCCCCCCGCCACACACACCCACACCCACACACACACACACACCTCCTTCTCTCCTCGCCCCCCTGCCAGGTCGGAGGAGGGAAGACAGAGCTGGGCAATGCGGGACAGATGCTGCTCTGGCTGGTGCCATGGAGCAGGCAGCCATGGCGTTCCCTCATCTCCTGCTCATGCAGGGGGTTGAAGCTGCTTCTCAGCTCCCAGCCTCCTTTGCTCACGCAGCCAGTAAGAGCCACGTGGGCAGGGGACCCGGCTCTGTGGCTGGCAAAGCCCTTGGGGAACAGGGACCACAGGGGAGCCCTCCCAGCACACAGCCCCCTCCCTGCCCCCTGAGCTACCCCCCTTGCCCACACATAGCCCCTAGCTAGCCCCCGCCTGCACCCTGAGCTACCCCCCTGCCTGGACACAGCCCCTAAGTACCCCCTCCCTGCACCTTGAGCTGTTTTCAAACTTTTTGAGCTGAGCCCCCCATCTTTGAGTTATAATTTTTGGTTGTGCCCCCCTCCCACAACCCAGACAGGCTGGGTGGCCTTCTGAGATGAGTCGGGGGTGGAGGTGGCACTCCCTCCCCAGACCCTGGCGTGCGGAGCTGGTTCGAGCCCCGCTGGCCCCTGCCCACCCAAAACAGAAGTCAAACTACACCTATGCCTAAGCCCTCCCCGCCCAGAGCCCCGAGCTCCCCCTCCCCCGCTGGCCTCTGGAGTTTTTATAGCATGTTGTGGGGGTAGGGTGACCAGGTGTCCGGTTTTCGACCAGAACACCCGGTCAAAAAGGGAGCCTGGCGGCTCTCGTCAGCACTGCCAACCGGGCTATTAGAAGTCCAGTCAGTGGTGCTGCAGGGCTAAGGCAGGCTAGTCCCTACCTGTCCTGGCTGACACTGTGCTTCACCCCAGCAGCAGCCAGCAGGTCCAGCTCCTAGGCAGGGGAGCCACGGGGGGCCACGCGCTGCCCCCACCCTGAGCACCAGCTCCTCAATCCCACCTGGAGCTGGGCGGGCGGTGCCTGCAGGCAAGAGCAGCATCCAGAACCTCCTGGCCCCCTGCCCAGGACCCGGACCTGCTGGCCACGTAAGGTGCAGCGTGGTGCCAGGACAGGCAGGGACAGGCAGGGAGCCTGCCTTAGCCCTGCTGCGCTACTGACCAGGAGCTGCCCGACGTAAGTCCGCACACCAACCCCAAGCTCCAACCCCCTGCCCCAGCCCTGAGCCCCCCCTGCAAACCCAGAGCCCCCTCCTGCACCCCAAGCCCCTCATCACCGGCCCCACCCCAGAGCCAGGATCCCCAGCCCCGAGCCCTCACCCCCCTGCACCCAACCCCCTACCCCAGCCCAGAGCCCTCTATCATACCATGAACCCCCATCCCCGGCCTCACCCCAGAGCCAGCACCCCCAGTCCAGAGCCCATACCCCCTCCCACATCCCAACACCCTGCCTCAACCTGCAGCCACCTCCCACATTCCGAATCCCTCGTCCCCACTCCCCAGCCTGCATCCCCCTCCTGCACCACAGACCCCTCATCCCAAGCCCCACCCCAGAGCCCGCACCCCCAGCCGGAGCCCTCACCTCCACCTTCAACTCTCTGTCCCAGCCTGGAGCCCCCTGCTGCAGCCCAGTGAAAGTGAGTGAGGGTGGAGGAAAGCGAACCACCGAGGGAGGGGGAATGTAGTGAGCGGGGGCGGGGCTTCAGGGAAGTAGTAGGGCTAGGGCTAGGGGGGGGCCTCAGAAAGAAAAAGGTTGAGAACCCCTGAGCTACCCAATGCAAAGGAGAGAGAGTAATAATAGTAAGAGGCCAATATGGCTCCATCAGGAGCTCTTCATTGAACTGAAAATCAAAAAGGATGCCTATAAAAAGTGGAAACATGGACAAATTGCTATGGATGAGTACAAAAGAATAGCACAAGCATGTAGGGACAAAATCAGAAAGGCTATGGCACAAAATGAGTTACATCTAGCAAGGGACATACAAGTTATAAGAAGAGGTTCTTCAAATACATTAGAAGCAAGAGAAAGACCAAGAAAAGAGGGAAGGGAAGAAGAGCTGATAGCAGATAACATCAAGAAGGCGGAGGTATTTAATGCCTATTTTGCTTCACTCTTCACTAAAAAGAGTAATTGTGACCAGATGCTTAACACAATTAATATTAACAAGGGGGAAGGAACACAAGCCAGAATAGGGAAAGAAATGGTTAAAGAATATTTAAATAAGTTAGAAGTATTCAAGTTGGAAGGTCCTGACAAAATACATGGCAGTAGTTCCGGGTCAAGGGATTGCAGGTCTAAAGGGTATAAATAATGCAGTTGGGTGGTGAGAAAAAATAGGGAGCATGGTGGCTCACATCTAATATCAAAAAGAGAATTATTTCAAGTGAATATATTAAGTCTGGCAGGAGCCAGGTTTACATTTCATTTTTGTCCCTTAAGGAAAGATTTAGCTTAGTATTGTTCAATATGTAAATTCTAGTTACAGTTTAATGAGATTCTTACAAAATATTCCATTAACACTAAAGGCTGTATTCTAGGATTGTACTTACATATGTTGTTATCCCCTTATCATCAGGGATCTTTTGTGCTCCTGGATAAGTTTCTCAGCTGAATCTTCCTAACACATAGAAATTATGAGATTGCTTACCTGCACTTCTAGGAGATTAACTCATGCATTTTACCACCACCTACCTCCATTTGATAGCCAGGTGGCAACACCTACTTGGTGTATGCACAAATACATCTTATATATATGGTTTGGGTCTTCAGTGACTCAAATATAGAATTCAAACACACTAACATGAATATGCCTTGTATGAGAACAAATTCCTTGCCCCTCCCTTACAATCACATAATATCAAACCTAGTTTATTGCATGGAGGAGGGGTTGGGGAAACACCACAGCCCTTTCGTGCCTGTATGGTTTTCAAACTGCGGAGGTGCTGTAGTATGAGATTTCAAAATGAGTCTCATGCCCCTGGAAACAATAGCATTGTAACGTGTAATGTGGCGTTGTCATGTGTAACATTATAATGAGATAATATGCATATTACTGAATTTGTGTTGCACCACATGGGGTTAGTGTTTAGTGGTTAATGCATTTGTATGTTCTGAGGATGGTGTTGGGATTGATGCAGAGCATCGGGATTTATTTTCTTTGTTTTCCAATTTCCCCGTATTTTGCTACTGTGAGCAGGGTGGGTAAAATGGCTTATAAACAAAATTAAAAATTCAGATTTAAAAAACCCACCATATATATTTTATTTTATTTAAATACATTTTTCTTTTTTAAAATAAACATTTCTCCATCTCTGGAGATATTTAAAGGTAGGTTAGATAAATGTCTATCAGGGATGGTCTAGACAGTATTTGGTCCTGCCATGCGGGCAGGGGACTGGACTCGATGACCTCTCGAGGTCCCTTCCAGTCCTAGAATCTATGAATCTATGAATCTATGTTTAAAATTACATTTGAAAGTATGACAACCTATGTTCGCCCTAATCTTACGATAATTTATTAAAATAATTTAAATAAATAAAGTGCTACATCAAGATCTCCATGTTTTAATGAGTATTGCTCTTTTCATTATATACAGAACCAGGGGGAAGACACCTTTTGAGGTCAATGCAAGCTTTCTAAATATGTCACAATGTCAAGCATCTATGTTATTTGCAATCTTTACAATGGAGCAAATATTGGTATCACCTTTTTGCAAATGTCAGGACTTTCAGTTTCTGTTGCATAGAAAAGCTTTTGCCTTAATTAGTGTTGGTTTCAATTTAAATAGTAGCTGCAGAGAATATTTTCTTCATTTGGCCTAGTTCATGCTTGAAAAAAACCTACTGAGAGTTGAAAAAAGCAGGAAAGCTTGTTTTCTTTTCCAATCAATGAATAAAAAACAAGTGATTTCAATGGGAGTTAGGTACCTTACATAAGCTTCTTAGGAACTACTTTTGAAAATCCCACTAGGCCACCTATCTTCAATTTGGCACCTAAATGTATTTAAACATCTGGCCCATCATGACCAGAAACAATTCATCAATTGATTGACTAACGTTAATACTTCCTTTGTTTAATTACGGTAATCAGATAGTTTTCAATACAAAATATGTTTTGATAACCTTACTTTTTCTCTTTAACATATCCAGCACAGTGAAGGTAGTTTTACTTAACTAACACACAATTTAAAAAATGCTGGTTTTATATATTTTAATTAAATTCCAGTTTTCATCCAAATGCTGCTCGACACAAATCCTGAGTAAAGAAAAAAAATCACCTAATACATAAGAAATGTATCATGCACCACTGTCTAACATAATAAAATGTGAAAATTAGTAAATTAAGCTATATAATTGCTTAAATAATTGTGCATAGATATAGCGTATCCTATTGGTTAGCAAAAAAAAGAAGTAGCATATTAGGTGCAAAGGCTATATGTGATTGCAAATCATCATGTTTTAATGGTTATGCAAACCAACGAGAATGAACTGAACCTTTTTTTAGGAAAATAACTAAAGAGTACTAATGCAAGACAAGATTAAAATCAACTATTTAAATCAAAGTTTCCTGATTGCTGATTTAAATGATAATTTAAAATCAATCCACACTGGTGTGAGCTTCTGTAGTTACTTCTTGCATTCTTAGAGCTGTTGTATGGACTTTAACATTCTTGTAGGAAGGGAAATTTGGGTGTCCCTAACAGTGTCCCTTAGAAATCTGATGGCTTAGTTGACTCAGAGAGAGGATCCAAACACATGAAATAAGAACCATCCTCCAGTTTTCATGAGGTGCATTTGTTATTCCAAAATAGGTTTTCAAGGCATTTTCCAAGTTGTGTTACATGCGTCATTAAACTTGTGATGTGTGCCACTTCATTATGGAATTCATGATGTGGGTGTGGCATGGAATTTGGTTTTCCTGCTTTCCAAATCTCTGTGTCTTTTGGACTTCTCTGCCACCTCTGCCAAACTCACTCCCTTAATGTCCTTGTCTTCCAAAAATGGAAGCTGCAAAACAAACCTGTGGAGTATGTTAATGCCAACCATTTGCCTGCACGTAGCCGCTGATAATGCTGGAGGAATGCCTCCCATTCTGGAATATGCAGAGTTGTTGTAGCCATGTCGGTCTCAGGATATTAGACAGACAAAGTGGGCGATGTAACATCTTTTGTTGGACCAACTTCTGATGGTTAGAAAGACAAGCTTTCGAGCTTACACAGAGTTCAAAAGCTCATCTCTCTCCCCAATAGAAGTTGGTCCAATCAAAGATATTACCTCACCCACCGTGTCTCACTTACTGGTAATTACCAAACAATTCACTTACATCTAATGGAATAATCCCATAGGTATATAGCAAATGTCAGTCTGATACTTTTACTAGAAAGGAAATATCACTTCCAAAAGCCAAAGTACATAAATATTTAAAGAAAATAGTTTTATTCATACATTTTGGGTCTTACTTTTCTGAAAATGTGCTTTAATCAACAGATTTTCTGTTCTCTTTGTTCACCACAGGAGTTGACTACTGATAAATTACCTTGGCATATCCATATTTTAGTTGGTTAAAAGAAAAGAAATCCTGTCATATTATCCCTAATTCAGGGCATTTTCTCTGCCTCATCCCTATTCCACCTACCCAGGTCCTGGAAGACAAGACATAAAATAACAAAGAATGTTAAAAAAAAAACAAATAACCAAGCGCATGCACACACACACAAACACACACACTTCAGAAGTGAATGAGAGTTTTTTCATTGACTTCAACAGAAGCAGTATTGGTCCCCCAACCATCATAATTTACTTAATAAACTTGAGAATAAAACAAATATCTGCATCCCCTACATATCTCAGCTGATCTCAATAGGTCACTGAAACAGAACCAAAGAGCTCCGAGTTCCTTTGATTTCTGCAGTGCAGCATGGGAAGGCAAAGTGGGATGAGCAAGATAAAAATGAGCTAGAAACAGAAAAATGGAGGCTCTGGGGCTTGAGGTGGCTTGTAGCTCTCTCCTATCACATTAATAATGTGTATGTTGTTCTCAGTCCAAAATCTATTTCACTTATGCTCTTTGAAATTTCCAGCTCTAATAGACACATTTACTCTACAGTTGTGGTTTAACTTCTCTGGGATTTTGTGCTACACTACAACTGAGTGTTTTACATGGTCAAAACACAAACCGGAGTTACTGTGCCCTGTATGTTTGACATTTTGGATGCTTTAAGAAAGGCTGAATATCAGGAAAAGCTACTTGATAGTGAGAGCTATTAGGCTGTGAAAGTTTCCTAAGGAAAATAGTGGAAACTCTATCCCTTGGCACAACTAAAATGAGACTGAATAAAGCAAGAATGAATGTACAGTAGGGGACTGTACTGAACAGGCAAAGAAATGGACTAGATGAATGATTAGGTCTTCCTCTCTAGATTCAACGATTTGTGTCACCCAGAATAATGCCTCAAATCTATATGCAACTACATATTCTATATGAACCCACATATTGTATTTTTGACAATGAAAAGACAGAAGTGTTCTCTTGTAGGACTAAGTTTTGTTCCTAACTACACCATTTAAATCTTTTGTAATTCCACTGACTTGAATGGCAGTACTCCAGATTTACACCTGCATAACTGAAAGCAGAACTTGGCCCTTCCCCTTTGAACTATGTGATACACAGGGACATTTGAGCATAAATGTCAAGTCAGGATGTGGAATGTGATCCTTCAATCTTTGAGTTCCTCAAAGTCCAGTTGAAGTTACACTCTAAAAATCAATGGGAGCTTAATGTACACAAGGACTGGACTCTGAGTCTCAAAGGCTACTGAGGTCCCAATTCAACAGAGTACTTAAGCACATCACTAACTTTAATCACATGAAACCAATAGGATTACTCACATAAATAAAAGTGCTTAAGCACTCCGCTGAACTGGGGGAACTTAAAATTCACAAACAAACAAGCATTTTTAAATTCCAGCAAATAATTATACAAGAAAGGAGATGTCATGGGTTGCTATGGTGGGTGAAGATTACATAAAAATTAAAAGGTAACAATAGTTTGGGGAGAGTGGGGAGTATATTCTGTTCCTTTGGGAGGAGCTATCCTTAAACATTCAAAATTATCAATAAGTAGGTCCATATTATATTTCTGAAGGTTAAGATTGTTGTTTGAATCTAGCTGTAACATTCTATTATGCTTGAAATTTTCTTGAAATCATGGCAACATGATCTTGTAAACATCAATAAAACCTCCAACATTTTAAAAAGAAATCTCCAGCATCTATAGGGACTTATCCTCAGCTGGTGCAAACTGCTATAGCTCTGCTGACGCCGCCCCATAGAAATACTGTATGTGCTGAAAATTCTTGCAAGAGGAAGAGTATTCACTACATTTGTCTGTTTTGTCTATTTAAATTGTAAACTCTTCAGGGAAGGACTATTTATACCTCTGTGTTTGCACAGTGCCTAGCACAATGGGGTCCTGATCGTAGTTGTTCCTTTGGTATTACTGTAATAAACATGACTAATAATAATTCACTTACACAGGGAAATTTTTCTTAATTTTCTGTGTGCCCTGGTGTGAAGGCAAGCCAGAAAATAATTCCATTGCTGACTTGAACCAACTTATTACTTTTATACTTTAATGGCAGCAGTACTGGGACAAAATTCGGCTCCAAATGTATATTTTGTAAAAACAATAAATAAAACTTTAACGAAGCTCTCAAACTGCTAGAAGCATTGCCATTAAATATTTTAATTTAGTTGGAAACATGGTGGGGTTTTTGCCTTTTTTAAAATAAATCTGCACATTGCAGCTTTGAGCCAATGCGGGAGAACCCAAGAGTGACATTAAATAGAAACTAAACAGAAAGAAAAATGAAACCAACAACTATATTTTAATTGTCCAAGCTAAGAGGAATGCAAAAAGAGTAAACAAAGGACATAAATACTGAAAATCATCTTTTATTTTTCAATAATTTGAGGTGACAGAGGTAAGGATCGTTTTCCTTTAATATGTGGATCTTAACTGTGCAGTAAGATCTGCTTTAGCACAGGGGTCTACATGAATGGAACTCTTTGCAGAATTAGGGGCAGTGATTTGTACCCTGACAGTGTCCCTATAATAATCTTATTTCAGTAATTTAGAATATTTCAGAATAAAAACTTTGCTTATCTGTGCAACATGAAAAGACAAGAAAAAGTCCAAAGCTCTAAAGCCCAAATCAAGTTTGCATCTGGTTTCTGTGACATGCATGATTCACTAGCATGGTGCATATAAAGACGAGACATAGAGCAAGAGCTGGTGACTGCGGCATCTGGCCCTGCAAATGAAGGAATAAAGAAAGGTAGGTGGTATATCTGCTCTATGCTGAATGTCCTCTTTTACTCTTGCTCTATTGGGCATTCAGCATATAGTTCTAAATTTGCAAAGATTTTTTTTCATTTTATTTTCAGATCACTTTTAAATCTTAAGATAGAATCATAGAATCATAGAAGATTAGGGTTGGAGGAGACCCTCAGGAGGTCATCTAGTCCAACCCCCAGCTCAAAGCAGGACCAACCCCAAATAAATCATCCGAGTCAGGGCTTTGTCAAGCCAGACCTTAAAAACCTCTAAGGATGGAGATTCCACCACCTCCCAAGGTAACCCATTCCAGTGCTTCACCAACCTCCTAGTGAAATAGTTTTTCCTAATATCCAATCTAGCCTTCCCCCACTGCAACTTGAGACCACTGCTCCTCGTTCTGTCATCTGCCACCACCACTGCCTAGCTCCATCCTCTTTGGAACCCCCCTTCAGGTAGTTGAAGGTTGCTATCAAATCCCCCCTCACTCTTCTCTTCTGCAGACTAAATAAGCCCAGTTTCCTCAGCCTCTCCTCGTAAATCATGTGCCCCAGGCCCCTAATCATTTTCATTGCCTGCCGCTGGACTCTCTCCAATTTGTCCACATCCTTTCTGTAGTGCAATACTCCATATGTGGCCTCACCAGTGCCAAATAGAGGGGAATAATCACTTCCCTCGATCTGCTGGCAATGCTCCTACTAATGCAGCCCAATATGCCGTTAGCCTCCTTGGCAACTGTTGACTCATATCCAGCTTCTCATCCACTGTAATCCCCAGGTCCTTTTCTGAAGAACTACAATTTAGCCAGTCCATCCCCAGCCTGTAGCAGTGCATGGGATTCTTCCATCCTAAGCGCAGGACTCTGCACTTGTCCTTGTTGAACCTCATCAGATTTCTTTTGGCCCAATCCTCCAACTTGTCTAGGTCACTCTGGACCCTATCTCTACACTCCAGCATATCATCTGAAGACAGCTGGCAGTTTTTCAAAGAGACATTATTTAGGGCACAAGAGCAAACTATCCCACTCTGTAGGAAAGATAGGAAGTATGGAAAGAGACTGCCCTGGCTTAATCAGGAAATCTTCAATGATCTAAAACTCAAAAAAAAGAGTCCTACCAAAAGTGGAAATTCGGTCAAATTAAAAAGGATGAATATAAGCAAATAACACAAGTAAGTAGGGACAAAATTAGAAAAGCCAAGACATAAAACGAGATCAAACTAGCTAGGGACATAAAAGGAAACAAGAAAACATTCTACAAATACATTAGAAGCAAGAGGAAGACCAAGGACAGGGTAGGCCCATTACTCAATGAGGGGGGGAAGACAATAACAGAAAATGTGGAAATGGCAGAGGTGCTTAATGACTTCTTTATTTCAGTTTTCATCAAGAAGGTTGGTGGCGATTGGACATCTAACATAGTGAATGCCAGTGAAAATGAGGTAGGATCAGAGTCTAAAATAGGAAAAGAACAAGTCAAAAATTACTTAGACAAATTAGCTGTCTTCAAGTCACCAGAGCCTGATGAAATTCATCCTAGAATACTCAAGGAGCTGACTGGGGAGATATTTGAGCCATTAGCAATTATCTTTGAAAAGTCATGGAAGATGGGAGACATTCCAGAAGACTGGAAAAGGGCAAATATAGTGCCCATCTATAAAAAGGGAAATAAGGACAACCCAGGGAATTACAGACCAGTCAGCTTAACTTCTGTACCCGGAAAGATAATGGAGCAAATAATTAAGCAATCAATTTGCAAACATCTAGAAGATAATAAGGTAATAAGTAACAGTCAGCATGGTTTTGTCAAGAACAAATCGTGTCAAACCAACCTGATAGCTTTCTTTGACAGGGTAACAAGCCTTGTGGATGGGGGGAAGCGGCAGATGTGGTATATCTTGACTTTAGTAAGGCTTTTGTTACTGTCTCCCATGACCTTCTCCTAAACAAACTAGGGAAATACCACCTAGATGGAGCTACTATAAGGTGGGTGCATAACTGGTTGGAAAATCGTTCCTAGAGAGTAATCATCAGTGGTTCACAGTCATGTTGGAAGGGCATAATGAGTGGGGTCCCGCAGGGATCGGTTCTGGGTCTGGTTCTGTTCAATATGTTCATCAATGATTTAGATAATGGCATAGAGAGTACACTTATAAAGTTTGCAGATGATACCAAGCTGGGAGGGATTGCAAATGCTTTGGAAGATAGGATTAAAATTCAAAATGATCTGGACAAACTGGAGAACTGGTCTGAAGTAAATAGGATGAATTTCAATAAGGACAAATGCAAAGTACTCCACTTAGGAAGGAACAATCAGTTGCACACATACAAAACGGGAAATGACTGCCTATGAAGGAGTACTGCAGAAATGGGTCTGGGGGTCATAGTGGATCACAAACTAAATATGAGTCAGCAGTGTAATGCTGTTCCAAAAAGAGCAAACATAATTCTGGGATGTATTGGCAGGAGTATTGTAAGCAAGACACGAGAAGTAATTCTTCCGCTCTACTCCGCACTGATTAGGCCTCAACCGGAGTATTGTGTCCAGTTCTGGGCGCCACATTTCAGGAAAGGATGTGGACAAATTGGAGAAAGTCCAGAGAAGAGCAACAAAAATTATTAAAGGTCTAGAAAACATGACTTATGAGGGAAGATTGAAAAAATTGGGTTTGTTTAGTCTGGAGAAGAGAGGACTGAGAAGGGACATTATAACAGTTTTCAAGTACATAAAAGGTTGTTACAAGGAAGAGGGAGAAAAATTGTTCTTCTTAACCTCTGAGGATAGGACAAGAAGCAATGGGCTTAAATTGCAGCAAGGGAGGTTTAGGTTGAACATTAGGAAAACTTCTTAACTGTCAGAGTGGTTAAGCACTGAAATAAATTGCCTAGGGAAGCTGTGGAATCTCCATCATTGGGAATTTTTAAGAGCAGGTTGGACAAACACCTGTCAGGGATGGTATAGATAATACTTAGTCCTGCCATGAGTGCAGGGGACTGGACTAGACAACCTCCCCAAGTCCTTTCCAGTTCTACGATTCTCTGATTCTACCTCTCCCCCCGTCTTAATGTCATCCGCGAACTTGGTGAGGGTGTAAGCCATCCCATCATCCAGATCATTAATGAAGATGTTGAGCAAAACCGGCCCCAGGACCGACCCCTGGGGCACTCCGCTTGATACCGGCTGCCAACTAGACATCGAGCCGTTGATCACTACCCATTGAGCCTGATGATCTAGCCAGCTTTCTATCCACCTTAGAGTCCATTCATCCCATCCATACTTTTTTAACTTGCTGGCAAGAATACTGTGGGGGACCATATCAAAAGCTTTGCTAAAGTCAAGCTATATCACATCCACTGCCTTCCCCATATCCACAGAGCCAGTTATCTCATCATAGAAGGCAATCAGGTTGGTCAGGCATAACTTGCCCTTGGTGAATCTACGTTGACTGTTCCTGATCACCTTCCGCTCCTCCAAGTGCTTCAAAATGGATTCCTTGAGGATCTACTCCACAATTTTTCTAGGGACTGAGGTGAGGCTGACTGGTCTGTGGTTCCCCGGATTCTCCTTCTTCCCTTTTTTAAAGATGGGCACTATATTTGCCTTTTTCCAATCATCCGGGACCTCCCCCGATTGCCACAAGTTTTCAAAGATAATGGTCAATGGCTCTGCAATCACATCAGCCAATTCCCTCAGCACCCTCGGATGCATTAGATCTGGACCCATGGACTTGTGTATGTCCAGCTTTTCTAAATAGTCCTTAACCTGTTCTTTCACCACTGAGGGCTGCTCACCTCCTCCCCATACTGTGCTGCCCAGTGCAGCAGTCTGGGAGCTGACCTTGTCTGTGAAGACCAAGGCAAAAAAAGCATTGAGTACTTCAGCTTTTTCCATATCATCTGTCACTAGGTTGCCTCCCCCATTCAGTAAGGGTCCCACACTTTCCCTGACCTTCTTCTTGTTGCTAACATACCTGTAGAAACCCTTCTTGTTGCCCTTCACATCCCTTGCTAGCCGCAACTCCAATTGTGCTTTGGCCTTCCTGATTGCATGCTTGAGCAATATTTTTATACCTCTCCCTAGTCATCTGTCCAAGTTTCCACTTCTTGTAAGCTTCCTTATATGAGTCACTATTAACCAGTACACATACACACACTTCAGTTCTGCTCTTTTTTTTTTTTTTGGCAAGACATGTCCATTTTTAAATTACTGTATCTCCTCCCCTTTTCAACATACACAACCTCCAGCCTCTTACAGCAGATGGTAAGCTTTCCCAGATGCATATCAACTTCTAGGAATACAAAGGCTCATAATATAAGGGTATCATAGTTTGAAAAAGATAGGCATATACCGTGCCATCTATTTTTCATTCTATTTGTGTGAAAGTATGAGATGCACACTCCACGACAGACAACATAGACTTAGGTCAGAATTAAAAAGACAATTTTAATTGATAACGAATAAAAATACAACAGTACAATAATGGCCTAATAAATGCAGTACCACTGCTGTAAAATGTAGTGTTTGAACATTGCTGTAGAATATCATGTAATTTGTAATAAGGAAAATGCCAAGCTGTCATGGCTTCTCCTTTCTTGCAATGGTAATAGATTAATAATCAGACTAGAATTTGTTGGCAATTTGACCACTACTATGAAAAGATTAATGGCCAAAATTTAAATCTTGGTGGACACTTCATACAGGAAACAGCTTGCCACAAGTCACACAGCATGGTCATTCAAATATGATTGCACTGCATATTTTAGAATGATTGCAACAACTAATAAAAATTATATATTAGCCTTTTAAAAGCTATTTATTTTCTTCAAACGTTTCATAAATAGCTCTGCTAAGCAAAGAGATTTTAGAATATACATATTATACAAGTCAAAATGCGTTGAAGTAGTGAAACCAGCAACTATAAAGTAATACAGCTGCTTATTTCAGTTAGAAGATCTAAGGCTGGGTCGACTTGCAGTGGTTGTCTGAAATATCTGTTTAAAACAGAACAGCTACGACTTCTTGTTGCTGCATCACTAATTAAGAGTAGGCTCGGAAGTTGAAGTTTCTTTAAAACTTCTGTAATATTAGCAACATACTGAATGTTCAAGTTAGTTAGCTAGATTCAAGCTCCACTTCAGGTTCTCTTTACAGCATATAAAACCTGGAATACATCAGTAACTGTGACAGGTATTTGAACTGCATCAGCAGAATGGAATTCTGCTTTTAAATGAATTGAAAGCTGCCACTGAAACCGTTTTAAAGTCACCAAACATATTTTCAAATTACAGAAAAACAAAGTGCTGTACACTAATTAACCTAAAACACTCTGGTAATACCATTGTAAACTGCAGAGATTTGGGCCATTATTAAGGAAAAAGCAATCTTCTTAGCATCACAGATTATTAAATATGTAATGGAATACTTCATTTTAAATCAACTGATGTGCAGGAAATGCTATCATTAACACAGTGTACTGAACAATTTCATATGAGAATATATGCAGTGATTATATTCAGTGAAAATGGGTGTTCTGTAGTTGTATGTATTGAATATATTAAGACAACACATCATAATACAAAGCTGACTCAGACATTTTTGTAAATAAAGCACTCAATGTACCCTGCTACACAAAATGTAACTTAATTTATATCTACACGCCACATAGTTGGACCAGTTGGCTGTATCTACCCAGAATTGCTTCACTTTGCAGAAAATCACTATTTAGTTTAAAAACATGCTTTTGTAAATCATTTGAGATAAAACTGGTTCTGCATAAATTGTCTTTATGGAAAACTTGGCTACCATAAATGATTATATTATTAAAAAGGTCTTGAATAAAACCAAATTATAATATCTCATGCTGTTCATCCTTTGGCTTCCCTCGCAGTACAGGATCACGGCACTGTTCTGAAAACACAGCAGGACAATAAAACAGCCTGGAGAAATGGCTGGTCTACAGCAAAGAACTAAATGACTCTCTCCCTAATACAACTGCTATGTCTTGACAAAGATTCTAGGGATGAGATTCGCAGCTGGAGTAGTCACTGGAGTGATAGATGCCAATGGAGTCATACCAATTTACACTAGCAGAGAATCTGCCCTAGATGGTTAAGGCTGCTATGATTCTTGACAACAACAAAATGGACTGACTACCATAACGTGTTTAAGTCAACAAAATTTACATGGGCTAGGATGAAGAATTTAAGCAGGGTTCATTAACAAAATAGTTTGGATCACATGTACTAGGAATGAGGCAATCTTGCAGCCACAAGAAATGTGGATTTTTGTAGAAAATGGAGAAGGTTATGGGAGCATTCTTTTAAGAATAGTAAAGGGTAAACAAATATTAAATGTTTCTAGTATAGAGTATGTGCAGTACATTATTTTGATATAGTAAAAGAGCCAGAATTAGAAACCATAGTGAAGAAATACAGTGCAAGCAATTACGTGCTGGGGCTCACGCAATTTTTTTACTTTCATAACTCATGTGGCAAGCCCAGAGATGCTGGGCTATGAACTGCCAAGCCTAGAGATGCCGGGGGTCAGCCCTGGCACAAATTAAGTACTGAAGAAATCTTTTGGCAAATACATAAGATATCTCAGAAGCGATAACAAATTGCAGACCTGGACTTTAATTAGATGAAGTTTTTACTGGTGGTCACCCATGCCCAAGGAACCTCTGGGTGCCTGATTGAAACTAACTAAAACCATAACTTCCAACAAGGGAATCCTGCCCAAACAAATGAGCACCTGCAAAAACCCAAACCAAACTTAAGTCATGTTACTGGAAACATAAAAGTAAAGATCTGATGTACGAAAGCTAAACAAATAGGGATACATATCGTTGCCAACCAGTAGTATTACACACTGTCAAAACATGAGGGTAAGTATCCCCCATAGCATAAATAAAATGGGACAGATCCTCATCTAGAATATCAACATTCAACAAGAGACATTCCCTGTAAACTGCAAGGAGGTGCACACATACAGCTGTATGCTGAACACTGAACTCAAAAAAGAGTTTATGATATCAGAAAACTACACCATTCTCCCACTGCATCTGGAGTTCCCAGGCTTGTTGGGCCACCAGTCACTATCCAGATGTTTAGCCCATTCAGCTATAAAAGACAATTCACTGCCCTCTTAGGGTCCTGCCTCGACTTTGATAGACTTCAATGGCATTTGAAGGTGTCCACGGAATACCAAGGAGGTGCTCACAGGTCAGGCCCTTAGTGTCTGAACAGAATATAAACATGCATTCATAAAGATGAGTAAAAGGGCTGCTATGTTTCCATAATGAGGGAAGAGATTTTTGTACACAGGGCCTGTTTTTCTAGTCCTTACTCAAGACAGGAATGCTTCCCACAACCTGGCCCATGGTATAATTCTGTAAGGCACTTGAAGACAGATGAAAGCGATCTATGTAAATGTATCCTTTGTGTTGAAGCAACTCTATTATGGTTAAGCATACTCACTAATAATGGTTTTGTTTGTTTGTTTTGGGTTTTTTTGATGGGTGTGTTTGGTGCGGGAGAGAAATAGTCTGCAGACTATTCCCATCCCTGTGGAAATCTCTGGAACAACTTCCCATCCCTGCAGAAATCTCCAGGGCAGCCACCTTACTACTAATATTTCTTTCATTTTCTGTTTTTTTTTTTTTTTTGTGAGCAGAAATGTAATTTTAAGTGCAGCTTCTCTTGAAGTTCCACTGCCGTAGTAATGGCATCATGTTGATAAGTAGCACCATAAAATGCTCTCAGAGTAATTAACTAGTGTGTATGTTAGCACCACACTGCTAGACACAGACACAAGGTCAACATTTTCAGGGGGGTTTCTTCATGAATGCATATTCCCTCTGTTGACTAACTTGCCCTTCCTCATCTGCCTTTGATCTCAGGAAGCTAGCTGCATGTAACTGCCCATCCATTAACATGGGGTCCAAACACAAAGTAAGTGGCATCTCATAAATTTCATAAGATTGGAAATTTATGCAAAATAGATTCATCCTCTCGCTTCCTCCGCACCAATTTCATCAAAGCAGTGCACGTTAGTTGTGTTATGTGCTATGAGCTTACTTAACTGATTTGTTTGTTACTGTGCATTTTTATTAGATAGGGACTCATGTTGCAAAGTCAGGGTCAGGTTTCAGATTTTTGAATATCCCTAAGGTCAGTGTGTATTTAAATGCAGGGGATGGATTCTGCCTGTGGAGGGGGAGCTCTCCCTACACCAGCCCAAAGGAGAGGGAACTCTTGTAGGAAGAGGAGTTCTCTCTCAGCTTTTAGCAGAGGAAGAGAAGTTGTGATCCTCACTGACATCCTCTCCACATTACTCCTGAAATCAGATCATTATAGGCCAGATTATGAAGACCTTACTGGCACACAAATAGTCCCATTGCCATTTACTAAATTCAAATAAGTATCCTGCTTTGGATTTCAAACACCTCCAAAATGTAAAAGGATGTTCAGATCCTTTCTGATATTTTTATCTAATAGACTAGGTTATTTTTTAAAATGCCCTATATTGCTATTACACACACACAGCTGAAATGCTTTGCCCAAGAAAGGCACTTGCTTAACATGGCATTTTAGGGGGCCTTTCTAGTTACTGACATTTAACATTTGCTTCTTACTGGCAGCTGTAATAATTAAACAAGACTGGAAGGTCAAGTAACTTGTCTAAATGATATCAGACGGGACCGTCTGAATTCTACATTCATAGGAGGAGTCCAGCTGTAGGCGTTCATTTGTCAGGATGTAAAGAATTAATTAACTGTGACCCATTAACATTTCATCATTAAAGTTATATTTTTTTTAAAAGTCAAAATAATGTGACCCTGCGTGCTCCAGTTCCAAACCTGAGGAAAAGATTTGTTCTTGGGTTGGCAGGTGATGTTCTCGTGCTCTGGAGGGATGGTGCATGGCTTAGTGTGGACTGTCTTTTGAAAGCTGTAAATGCATCTGAGGGTAGGAGAGAATTAGGATTAGGTTTTTAATAGGGGATAAGTGTGGCCAAGAACAAAAGGGTGAATGAAAACCCAATGACGTGACTTGGGCCATTTCCTTAGAGAGGGGAGAACATTCCTTTGCCATAATAACTAATAATATAATACTTTGCAACAGAGGATATAGTTTGCTTCCAAGGATCTCAAAGCACTTTAAGAACATTAATCAAGTCTCCTCATGAAATGTGAGGTAGCTAAGGAATGCATACACATGGCTATGCTCATCCTCAAAACGGCTCCCACCTCAGAACACAGCTGCTGAAACACTACCCAACAGTTTGGAGCAGAAGTTCAAGGAAGAATGAGAGTGGACAGTGTGAGGTGATTTAGGTAGGCAGAGTGATATTACATAAACTGCAGTTTGGTCATAACTTGAAAGTTAACACTGTTTTACAAAAAAGGCACGGTGGTATATTTAAATGGGCAGGGACTCTGTTTCATACCACACTTGAACAAGAGCACCTTTGCAAACATAGCATCTCCTATCAATATGAAGGGTCATGAGTACCATACTGGTCCAATGGGAACAGTGCCATCCGCTGACTCAACAATATCAACTTCAGGCAGTACCCTGGATTTTGACTTGTGATGTCTCAGACAAGTAGGTTCTGTCCCTACTTGGATCAGAGCACAAGAGGCTAACTCTGAAGGAGACCATGGCTGTACTGCTTTAACAAGAATCGACCAACCCAAGGACAAGCTAGCCACGGCACAAAAGGAGGATTTTTCAAAAAAATGTTAACTAGTAACATGAGAAAAGGGTGTTCTTTTTGGATTTCAAGTAGGACAGCACAATGGCTCCCTGATCTAGTTTGGGTCTTCTAGATGCTACTGGAATATAAATATGTAATATTAATTTAAATGTAAGATATGGATTAAAAATCATTGTTAAATCATTTGTGTACAAAGTGGTATTTGTCCTAAAACACTGTGTAAATGTTGTTCATTTTAAAAAGTAAACACGGTTAAAAGAAAATAATTCATAAATTTTGGGCCATGCATATCCAGTATTATGGAACAACTTTCCACATACACCTTATATATAATATTACAATATACCATTCAACACAATGCAAACATTAAACTGAAAAATAGAAAATAAAATACATTATATATTAATTTCTCTCTATTAATGCCCTGGACATGTCACTAAAAGCCATATCTTGTGTGTTCAGTCACAGAAATATAGGTTTGGCAGTCTAATGTTACATATAAATAATGAAGGGTAATTATAACTCTAACAATAAAGCCTGCTTATCTGATCACATATAATATTAAAGACAGCTTATCTGGTACTGTTTACTAGTTCACTGAATCTATAGCTTACATTTTCTGGCATTGATCTTTACATATATAGTTTCTTCTATCATAGCAGCTTTGTAAATATAGTTTACTGTTGTAAAATGGAACTGAATGGTTGCCATCAATGATTTTATTAAAGCTTGGTGTGTTTATGAAGACAACCATTTACATTCCATAAAATGTAATCGTTACAAATTATTACCACTGAGGACTAGTTTATTATGTTTAGTTCCTTAGATATTCACTCTGTTGTAAAGTCAATTCCAATCTCTTACTGAAATTGAAGCCAGACAAAGAAAAAGTTGGTCAGAGCAGTAAAAATTATTTACTTCAAACTGACCTTCAAAAATATGAAAGATATTTAAAGTATAATAAAATACAGTACACCCAGGAACTTTGATCCAATGAGAATTCTTCACTGGTTGATTAGTCTGATGAGTCTTTTAGAAGAAGCAACATCTGCTGTAATGCAACAGCCAATGGACCATTCTAATAGACCACTCAATTGCCCACAGAGTAATAAATAACTTTGCATGTCCCTATAATTTCTTATCGGAAGATCTCAAAGAACTTTGCCAACATTAATGAATTAACCTCAAAACACTCCAGTGCAGGACCTAGACAAATACTCCTAGAATGTGGTATTAAATAGCACATTGCATACACAAGGTATCTTAAAATGCTTTATATGAATAAATTATTTTAGTTAGGTGCTTGTTAGTATAGTGCTTGAGTAAGCAAACGGCAGCCATTATGCATTCAGTAATATTTCACCCATTGCCTTGGAATAAAGAATACACTTTTTTTAATGAGAGAGGGAATTCTGGCTAGGACATTGAGGTCAGGTAAGTTAACCCTCTCCTCTTTTCAAAAGAGTCTATGTGGATTTTAATTTCCACCTGTACAGTCACAAGAGTCATTGGAGATTTTTAAGAGCAGGTTAGATAAACACCTGTCCGGAATGGTCTAGATAATACTCAGTCCTGCCATGAGTGCAGGGGACTGGACTAGATGACCTCTCGAGGTCCCTTCCAGTCCTATGATTCTATGATATACATACATTATTGTAATAATGTAAGCCTATTACAGCAGTACTTGGGAATTCCAGTCAAGGATCATGGCCCATGGTGCTAGGCTCTCTACAGACAAATAAAAAAGAAGAGAATCTCCACCCTCGAGAATTTACAATCCACATGTGTAGGGATGAACAGATGGACAAAGGGGACAAAGTAGGTGAAGGTGAGTTAGGAGGATGAAGCTGTAATCAAACAGAGTTTAGTAGAAAGGGCTTCAGTTTATAGAGATAGGTCATTCTCCAACTAACCGGTATCTTTGGGGGTTAGCACAGAGAGGTCACACATGCAGTCCTCTCTCACACAAACACCCTTAAATGCTCCCCCATCTACTGACATCCATGAGAAATCATTTACCTTAGTAGTCCTCAAAATAGTTAAATGCAGATGACATACTCCATTATACTCACACAGACTTTATTCTTCTGCCACCTCCCAAATTCAAAACAGAAGATAACGTTTAGTACCAATGCCGATTAGCAATTACAACACATTAACCTATGTACTTCTTTTCAAATATTGTTTACATGGATTATCGTTACCATATTAATCTATCGCTATACCTTCAGCGTATTGGATTCAGATTGGCACACTGGTCAGTGTTTATGTGAGGGTTTTTTTACAATTTTAAGATCACATCAACACTCTAAATGTCTACACCACAAGTGTTTTATACTTTATTAGCCTCATTTGTCTTCTCACCATAACTCTGCTCTGTTGACCAATAAGGTATATAACTCCATCTGGTGTATATGTGCCAGTGAGGCTACCCAGGGTCCTGTTCATTAGTGTGTTATGCACCATTTACAACCATGTACACATAAAAAGTTCAGTACCCACCCAAGGGTCTACACGTTCCAGCTTTACAATACACAAAAGGCTTCTTACTTTGTATGTCAATCAATAACTCTTCCTTTAACTAGATGGGTTGTAATCAAAGTAAAGAAGGGAGTTACCACTTGCAATAGGTGCATGTTTAGCTGGAAAAAAAGCACGAGAAATCCCGTTTATCAAAAAATAAAATTAAATGGGCCAAATTCATCCCTGATGAGACAATTTGGCTCTGTTTACCTTTCAAAGTGAAGGTACCATAGTTGCCAATTTAAAAAAAAAAAAAACGAAACATACTCTATTGTCTACCATGGTATTTCCTATATGTATAGAGCCAAATTCTGCTCTCACTTACACCTGTTTAAATCCACTGAAGGCAACTGAGATGCATTTTACCACTGCCTGCTGGACCATAACACTTGTGCTACTTTTTAGGTAAAGAGCACTTTCTCAAAAGCCCAGATACAGTATATCAGTGCCTGATATAAGCTTGTTCAGGTTTCAATTTTTAATGCAATTAGCATTAATTAAGGAATATATTTATTGCCTTTTTATGTCTTTTTATAAAATTAGTATGAATAGTAATGCTCATGAAACTGCCAAACTGATAGCACCGGCTCCACACTCCAGTTGGCTGGGAACCGCTGCCAATGGGAGCTGGAGGGGGTGATGCCTGCGGGCGAGCGCAGCACGTGGAGCCTCCTGGCCTCCCTGCCTAGGAACTGGACTTGCTGGCTGCTTCCAGGGCGCAGCGCGGAGCCAGGACAGGCAGGGAGCCTGCCTTAGCCCAGTCGTGCTGCTGACCAGGAGCCACCCGAGGTAAGCCTGCACCCCAACCCCGAGCCTCAACCCCCCCTGCCCCAGCCCTGAGCACCCCACAAACCCAGAGCCACCTCCTGCACCCCAAACCCCTCATCCCTGACCCCACCCCAGAGCCCGCACCCCCAGCCACAGCCCATTCCTACTCCTGCAC
The DNA here is from genome assembly GCF_028017835.1 of Emys orbicularis. Classification (NCBI taxonomy): domain Eukaryota; kingdom Metazoa; phylum Chordata; order Testudines; family Emydidae; genus Emys; species Emys orbicularis. Next base: position 92,918,388 of record NC_088691.1, on the reverse strand, counting down.
CCCAACTCCCTGCCTCAACCCACAGCCCCCTCCCGCACTCCAAATCCCTCGGTCCTGGCCCCCAGACTGGAGTCCCCTCCTGCACCCCAAAACCCTCATCCCCAGCCCTACCCCAGCCCACACCCCCAGCCGGAGCCCTTACCCCCTCCCGCACCCCAACACCCTGCCCCAGCCCAGAGACCCCTCCTGCACCCTGAACCCCTCATTTCTGGCCCGACCCCAGAGCCCACACCCCCAGTTAGAGCCCTCACCCCCTTCCGCACCCCAACCCCCTGCCCCAGCCCAGTAAATGTGAATGAGGGTGGGGGAGAGTGAGCCATGGAGGGAGGGGGAATGTAGTGAACGGAGGGTGGGGCCTCGGGAAAAGGACGGGGCTGGGGTGTTCGGTTTTGTGCGATTAGAAAGTTGGGAATCCTACATCCATCTGTATCCACTGTAATTTTCATCCGCTGAAGTGAATGGAGTAAGAAGAATGTAAGAGAAGTAGATTTTGTCCCAGCAGTGGAAGGTGAGTTGCAGGTTTCCCCATTACTTTGTGTGCCCTTTTGGCAATGAACCTCAATCCTGATATGCAACACCTCAATTATTCAAGCATTCTGGGGACTACTGTTAGAAAAGTTTGCTAATCATTCTAAGTTTTGTTTGTTCTGTGATGTAAGCAAAACCAGACTGGGGTGAGACCACTTATGAAACCCCGGGCATCAAAGCAATGAACCATCAACTCCTTGTGGAATCTAACATTTAAATAATACAATTCTTTATATAAGACGAGAGCTCCATTTTCCCCTCTAAATGAAAACAAAAAAGCAAAAAATATAAGTTGAAGCAGAAAACCATTTTGGCATCCATCACTGGAAGGACACAATGGACCAGAACTCTTTTATTTTGAGAAAGTTGGATGCTTCACCCAGGAGGGTTGAAGTCTCTGGAAACTGATTATAGGTGAGAAACCTGCTTAGACCAAGATAGTAACTTGCTGAAGTTAAATTTTAGCCACTAGGAAACATGTTTTGTTTTACTTGTAATCATCTGTGTGTCTCCTATTCTTACTTGTTAACACTTAAATCTCTGTGCTTCGTTAATAAACTTAGCTCTTGTCTTATTACAAAACCATCTCAGGGCTGTGTAATAAACTGAAGGGTAAAATCCTCAGCCAAGCTAACAGGCTGATGTGTGCTCTGTCTCTGGATGCAGTGAACTTGAATACTTCTTTGGGGGTCCAGTGAGAGGGCTGGACATTGCGGAGAGATGTCTCTGGGGAACTCGGGAATTGGGGTTCATTGATTGTTACCTGCAAGTCAAGGTTTGGACAGGCGGAGTCCTGAGGAGTTTGCTAGCAAGGCAAACAAGCTGGGAGCTCACGCAGAGCTTAGCAGCAGCAAAGCTCACTCTTGCCAGGGCAGAGCGGTAACACACTGGCTCACAGTTCTGGGTAAGCGGAGCAAGGTGTCACAGCATCACATCACAAAGGAGAGATATTAACAATAGGGCTAAGAGACAGTTCTACCGTTAAGGGAAAGCATGTACATCACATGCTAATGGCAAAGTTCTGCCTGTGCCTATTCAGAGGCTTCAGGGCAGGAAAGCCTGGAGTCCTCATTTCACCTTTTCTACAGAGGATTTCCTGCCTGGGAGGTTGAATTCCACTGACTAAAACCCTGCAGGAAAAACAAGACACCCCCCCGACCCCCATGTAGGCAAGGAATGTTAAGGCTCTAGACTGTAATAAGGAATGCAAAGTTGGCAAGCAAGTCGTTTATGCCTTGTGATGAAAGTAAAAATAAGACTACACATCTGTGTTAAATAGATGTGGCTAAAGCAAAAGACAGTGGAAAATGGACCGAAGGAGTACAATCATCTATGAAACTAGAGTGTGTGTATTTATCCATTCTAAGCATGAGCAAGAAGCCAGCTATAAAATGCTTCTCAGAGGAGTTGCAGCCACAAGCAGCCTATAGTAAATTGGCCTGGTTCTGCATGACACTGATATGAAGTGGTATGATTTCCATTAGACTGGGTACATTGGACGCCATCTCTGGGTAAGAGCAGCTTCCCACGCTGCACTGATTTTTGGTATACTTTATAGGTACCATTTCTTCAACCTTTACTAATGCTCTGGTGCATTTTTTCAGGGGTAAGTGCTACTCAGTGTAAGGGTTACAGAATTGGGTAAGGATAGGTCAAGATTTATTTCTAAAAGTGGAAACTACACTACAGTGTCTATTGGTACATAAGTGGATTAAGGCCATTTTATAAGAAACCCATAAGGTGTGTGTCTGTCTACCATGAACACTGCTTATGAGTTCTGTGTGTCAGCATTTCTAGTCTTTCCGTATTAATTATGTTTTAATATGGAAAACTGGAGCGATTAATATAGTTAAATACACTATAATTTTTTTTGCAAGACAGCTTGTTTTCTCTTTAGCCTTGTCTAGATGTTTAATGAAGTGACTGCCACATCACACAACAAGATGTGTTAAATAAATCAAACAACATATTGCTTAATGAGAAGAGTCTACAAAAGGTGTTTTGTAAATTATTAGGATTTTTTTAACACAGATCTATAACTTCAAGACTTCACAAGGTTTGTGTTCTTCAGAAAGTCAGAAATCATTGTGAAAAAATAATGCTAAAAATGCCATACAGAGGAAGTGTAGGTAATGAGAAGAAACTTTGATCTTGCTTGTAAATTATTTGTTACATTACAGAGCATAACAATCTATGCTGTTTATTTTACCACTTTATACCAACACAATTGCAATTAAAGGAAATCTGAAATGGCTGCCAGAAATCTTTAAAGAGGTACATGTAATACTGAAAAGATTTTCCACCCTGCCAACGAATAGCATTTAAAATTCTCCATTCTACTATCAGTGTCACTGCTTTGCACAACTATTATTTATCACAGAACAAGATTCTGTTCCCTGTAATGTACATTTCGTGCAAGCCAATAGGGCCAACTCTGGCTTTACATCAGCTTACTTGAGAACAACATTTAATTCCCTAACAGCATTTTTCATATTATGATCATTTCACTGTTCCAACTTTTGTGACTTTTATCACAAGTTTAATATTTATGTGTTTCCTTAATCCTGGAGTCCTGTAATTAGGTGACAATTTCAGCTTTCATTTTACAAAAGAAAGTTTCTAGCCATTATGGTTACAGAGAAGCACTTGAAAACAAGGCCCAAGTGCTGTCTATGGCCTCAGAGACCAGAAGGGAAATAAAAACACCATCCATTTATTGTTTTAAAACCTCATTATTTTTAACCCACTCATGATTTTATGGGCCCTGAAAGTAGTAGAACAACAACTTCTTACTAGTTAATTTGCTTTCTTATAGTTCCTTGGAGCTAGACCAGACTATAGGAAATGTTAGAGATCCTCCTACCAGCTGATAGACACAGGGAGCTCACTTCTTCATAAAATGGACTAAGTGGCTGGCCTCTCTTAATAGGGCACCTACCAAGCAGCAAAAAATTCAATTACTTCTTAAAAACACAATTAAAAATTTCAGAAAAAAAATCAACTCTGTCTACACAACACCTTACATGGCTGTGAGTGGTAGAGAAAGACTTGGAGAAACCATGGCTGAAATTTTCAAACGCTGGTTCAAAGCTGAGTGTCTACTCATTAATATAGATGGCCAGAACTGGGTGCCCGGCTTTTCACAGATTTTTTCAGACTTCAGTCAGAATACTTCATGTCCCTATGTTTTTAGAAAATCTGGCCAAAACTGTGTGAGCTACTGGCCTGGGCATATGGGTGCCAAAAGGAATTTTCACTGAGTGCTATGAGACAGGATTTTCAAGACTACATCAGTGTGAAACAATCTTAACCATCTCAGATCACAAGCATAACATTGTACAGCCTTTGACATGCCTCTAAAATGAGTGGGAGGAAGGAGTCGGGTGGGAACAAGGGACAGTTTACCGGTACTTTCTTTTTGTTAATCAGCAGCGCTTTCAATTAATCCATATATAGCTTTCCACAGAAACAATATTACACAATAAAGAAAACATAACGTAGGTGATTAATTACAAGGAAAGTACAATCAATTCTGAGAAACAGCATGCATTAGATAAGTACACCCTGTAAACAGTAACAGTCTAGAACAATCAGATGAATGGAATAGATTGCCTGTAATTGTAACGTGACACCAAAAGTATTGGCCTCAAGATCAAATTTTGTGATCTTTGAAATTTCCCCTCCTATTCTTTTGCTTAATCTGTTTTATGAATTGCATAATGAGGATCACCAGATTACCATGTAAATAGAATGGGATAAATTTATAGCATTTTTCAATCTCATTACAATATCTGTCATGAGGCTATGCTGTGCAGTTTTTCCCCCCACATCCCTGTCACAGTCTTGATCATAGGAATAAAAGTATCACCATTTCAATTCCTGACATATTCATGGACAGCAGCGCTGCCGTTCGACCGTTCCAGGGGTCCGTATTGCTGATTTGCTTCCATTCCTACTTCACAGGTCACATGCTGTTACAAAGTGACTGATTAAAAATGGCTGGTGCACACAGAAGCCTATACTACCACTTTATGCGTCGTGGCTGGAGATTTGGCCTAATTACGAAATAATGTGCTGTTTTTTCCCTTCAAGCTCCATATGTACCTCTAGGCTGTATCAGTCTGAAGCAAAACAGCAACTTACACTTGGGCAGACAGGTGTAACTTGCTGTGAGCTCCCTCACAGACAGACAGTTACTCCCAAGGAGCTGCTCACTGACTAGCAAATAATAAACTGTATTTAAAATTGGGCTTATAACAGTCTCCTCTTTACAATACCCATGTGCACTATGGTGATTTACAAGCAGTGGGGAAGAGCAACATTGGTCAGCAAAGTATCCCATTTTATTTTCTTCTTCACTGTTACATGTCATGTGCATGTAAGGCTCGTTATGTTGGAAAAGGTCAGTGCCTGAAAGGTTTACTGTTAGATTTAATGTCTGAATATGCTGTCAAGTAGAAGAAAAGGACCTGATTCTGACCTCTGTTGTAATGGAGGGTATTGCAGATAGCAAGATTCTGTATTCTGGCATTCTGCTCTGTTGAGGTGTATTGTAACTCCTTTCCAGAAAGCACAATGGTAAAAAGAATTACTTGGTTCCTAAGAACAAGCTTATATAGACGGTGGGCTACGCTGAACAGAGAGTTTATTGTTGTGCCCATTAGGATTGTCTTTAAATCTTGGTTCTGATTCTGACTGATCATACACTGGTATCAATCAGGAGTGCCTTCACTGAAGTCATGGAGTTACACCCATTTAAACTGAGTGTACAATCAGTCAGAATCAGAACCAAGCTTTAAAAACACTTCTAATGGGCACAACAGTAAACTCTGTTCAGTTTAGTCCATAGTATATATAAGCTTGTTCTTAGGAACCAAGTAATTTTTTTTACCATTGTGTTCTCTGGAAAGGAGTTAAAATACACCTCAACAGAACAGAATGCCAGAATACAGTATCTTTATATCTGCAGTACCCTCCATTACAGCAGTCTTGCAGCAATAGCCCAAAGCAGTAATTACTTAATACCCAACTGATCTTGTTTTACCTATTCATAAGCAGAACATGAATGAACTAAACTCCATGGATTCTGGCAGGATGATAGACTTTATCAAAAACACCGTAGTTACTAAACAATCAAGTAACATCTATCCAAAGAGCTCAGGGCACCAGATAAGAGAGTGAATAATTAAACAGAAAATTGTTGCTATGCAAAAATCTATCAGCTTGCTAGATCGTCACAATATTTCCTATAAATAAATTAGAAAGATTGCTATATTCGCCACCATGTTACAAGGCTAAAACCTCTTGTGTACTTTGATTGTGTATTATGTTACGTGATACTGCAACAGGCAAAACAGCACCTTCATGAAATAAATGCATCATGACAAGTTAACTTCATTTAACCACAAATCAGAATGAGCATCACTGTAATTAAGGTGTGACTATAGGCTGTATTGTCTCTGAAGGTGAGGTTAAAATTAGGCATTTAAATGATCTACATATTGTGAGGCACTGTCTAGTGGGTATGTGTCCCACTGCCCTAACAAAATCAGAACTGTTTAGTCGAGTTTCAAGCTGCTATACTGATGCTAACAGCTAAAAAGATGCTCCTTCAACTCCCCTGTTAGAAGCAGCTGGTTCCATGTTCTACTCCAGTTGCTACATTGACATTCCAATAGTATGGCATGTGCAACACAGCAACAACTGACCACATTTGTTACAACTAAAGGCTCAATCCTTTAAAGTGCTGAGCAGGTGGTAAAAGTTGCTAAACCTCTTCAGCTCCCACTTAAGTCAGGCAGAGCTAAGCACCTTGCAGATACAGCTCCGTAATACAGAATGGATTGAGCCACTGCTGCCATTTCAACTTCTGTGTGCTTGCAGGGAATTTGGGGGTAAGTTGGTTGCTAAAAAAAACTAAAAATGTAAAAGAAAAGGGTCAAATCAGGGAGGCCGCTTCTCTCCGCACCCCCAACACACCCCTGGACTCAGACCTGTGCAGGCATGCTCCTTCCCTTCCACCATGTGGGCTTTAGAAAAGACACTATAGGGAGGAACCAGCCAAAGACTGAAGCCATCACAGCAGCTGCAGAAGCAATTCAAGCAGATACTGCTGCACTGGAGTCCAGCTGGGCCATCCTTCATTTTAGCACCCCCAGCCCCTAGCTCAGAGCAGTGCAGGAGAACTCTACCTTTTGGGGGCACTAGGGTCCATGAGTTGCCTTCCCTCTCCCACCCCCACCCCCCAGCCATGTGGTACTTGGGAAAGAAACTGCAGGAAGGAGCACCAGAGACTGAAGCTGGCAGAGCAGCTCCAGAAGCAGCTAAAGGAGGGACCGACAGTTACTGATAATTGGCTGATTGCCTGTTTGCTCCAATTTCACCCCCGATACCTGCCTTACTGTCTCTTCACCTGAGCCTTACTCTACACCTGGTTCTCATACCTTCCTCCCCTCCCTCTTCTCACCTGCACTGTTCCTCTCATCCCTCCCTTGTCTTTCCATTTAGCTTATCTTCTCCCAACCCCATTCCTCCAAAAAATTGGAGCTGTTTGCCACCATTATGTTGACTGCTTTGCTTGTGGGTTATATCCCTTTCCTCCCCCCTTTGTCTTTTCTATTTAGTTTGTAAGCTCTTTAGGGCAGGGACTGTCTACTACAGGGGTAGGCAATCTATGGCACGTGTGCCGAAGGCGGCACGCGAGCTGATTTTCAGTGGCACTCACACTGCCCAGGTCCTGGCCACCGGTCCGGGGGACTCTGCATTTTAATTTAATTTTAAATGAAGCTTCTTAAACATTTTAAAAACCCTGTTTACTTTACATACAACAATAGTTTAGTTATATATTATAGACTTATAGAAAGAGACCTTCTAAAAACGTTAAAATGTATTACTGGCACGCCAAACCTTAAATTAAAGTGAATAAATGAAGATTCGGCACACCACTTCTGAAAGGTTGCCGACCCCTGGTCTACTACTTTGTGTCTGTATGGTGCCTAGTACAAAAGGGTCCTAATCTCAGTTGACCCACCGGCACTTTCGTAATAAACACGATGAATAACTTAGTGCATGTAACCATTGTTCCATTTGCCTATACAGCTCTGCTAATGCGTATGAAGTCTTATATGAAACACCTGTATAGGTGAAAATACCTGAAAAGCCCTGATCCCTATTAAGCCATTTAACCATTTCATCTAACTGAATTTTGTCATGTTATACTAATTTACCCTTATGCTGAATAGTACCACATTCCACTAGTGGTCTCACTGAAGTCAATGGGACCACTTGTGGAGTAAGGTACCACTGAATATGAGTAAGGGTATGACAGATTACTGCTGCAGAGCAAGATGATCTAGCATAAGACTATGTTTTTATGTAAAACCTGCATAAATAGGCTGAAACGACAACCATAACACTGTGTTGTGCACCACCTAGACAGTGCAGGGATCTCCATCCAGTGTATGACTTTACATGCAAACTTACTGATCTTACACTTCTGTTTTTGTAGTCAAGTCTATTGAGTTTGACCTGAGTAAGGAATGCACAGTGACTCACTAATTCCTGCATTAGCTACTCGGAGTATATTGAGGTGAGTTCAAGTTCGGATATGTCTTCACTACCCGCCGGATCGGCGGGCAGCGATCAATCCAGCGGGGATCGATTTATCGCGTCTAGTCTAGACACGATAAATCGACCCCCGAGCACTCTCCCATCAACTCCTGTACTCCAGCTCGGCGAGAGGAACAGGCAGAGTCGACGGGGGAGCGGCAGCAGTCAACTCACCACGGTGAAGACACCACGGTAAGTCGATCTAAGTACGTCGACTTCAGCTACGTTATTCACGTAGCTGAAGTTGTGTAACTTAGATCGATCCCCCCTAGTGTAGACCAGGGCTTAGAAAGCCAATTTCTGCCTTCAGTTATATACCCAGTTGACTTCACTGGGGCTGGATGTGTGTAACTCATACAAGAATTCATCCAGAGTTTCAATCAGAGCTCTGAATTATTTCATTTTCTTATTATTAACAAAAATTGTTTATATACCACTAATGCTGTAGTTAGACCTCAATATAAATAGAACACTTTTCCTTATTTTAAAAAAATTGTTTATTTAAATATACTTAGCTACTCAGAATATCCTCAGGATTTTCAATATAAGCAGGATCTAAAGAACACTATAATATTATTACAAAAAACTAAGGCTGCACATGTACCCTTAATGTGGCCCCCATGTGCATATGCATTATCATACAGTCTTTATATAATCACATAATATTTGTTCCACAGGACCCCTGCCGTATTCAGTGGGCACCAGCAGTGATGCATTAAGAGCACAAGACAATCTTCCTGATCTCATTTCCTCTGCACAGCACCAGAGCAGCCAGAAGCAGCAATTGCAGGAAAAGTCCTGCTCAGCCTCTGCATCCCTGGGATGGAGCACACTCATCACAAGTGGAATTTTTGATTAATTTAGCAGCCAAACTCTAACAAATCTCTACTGAGCATTTGCTGAGATTTTTCAGAGAACTTTCTAACTGGACCAATTTGGGCCATTTTCCAAGGGAACATCAAAAGGCATATCCCTGATACCAGTAGAACCCCATGCCAAATTTTACGTCTCTGCTCCAAAACAAGAAAGACTGAGAGCTTCTCAACTAAAAGGTTGAATGGATTTTTTTAATATGGGCAAAACAATGTCTTTTTCTCTAATCTCATTACGACAAACAGCTGAATTGGTTTAGCTGGGGAAAAAGCCCCAGGCAGGCACCCCGCACAGAAAATTTCAGCCCAAATGGTTAAAGTTTAGCAAAGATATAAGCAACTGAAAACAAGGTCTTATAATGAGAAATGTTGGGCAACCTTAACTAAAGGCATTGTTAGCTGAACCACTGATGATAATGTCATTATATAACTCATACACCCTCACCTGGAATATAGTATTCAGTTCTAATGACCCTGGTTAAAAAATTTCAAAATAGATTAGGATATTTAGATACACATCTGCTGCCGAAATTGATTACATTACAATTAATGGGAGTTGTGTGTCTAAATACCCTAACTGGTTCTGAAAATCTCAATCCCTATCTGAAAAGAATATGGCAAAAATAGAGGGGGACAAGCAACAAAAATTAGAGACATGGAAAGACTTCCATATGAAAAGAGATTGAAAGGAATGTAATTGTTGAGTAAAGAAAGGTAATGAATAAGAGGAAACAAAATATTCATGGCATAGAGAAGTAGATTGGGCTGGTTGTTTACTCATTCTCAATATACAAGGATAAGGGGACAGTCAATTAAATTAAAAAGCAGAAGATTTAAAAACTGATAAAAGAATAGCTATGAGTATCTATATAGATATACACATTTACATAATCCAAATTAACCTGTGGAACTCGTTTCCACTATACACCATTGAGGGAAAGAGCTTAGTAGTGTTCAAACAAGCCCTACACATTTACAAGAGCATGGGTGAGAGCTCTCATATATGGGTGAGAGCATTCACATTTATTAGCTAGAGGGTTGTTTGTTGTTGTTTTTTAAAGAAGAGATATAATCCTCATGTTTTATGCCATAAACCAATCACTGACTAAGGGCAGGTCTACACATAAAACATTGCAGTGCTGCTGCAGCTCTTCAGTGAAGAGGCTCCTAGGCCGACGGGAGAGCTTCTCCCATCAGCATAGTTAATCCATGAGAGGTGGTAGCTAGGTTGATGGGAGAAGCCCTCCAATCGATATAGTGCTGTCTACACTGAAGGTTAGGCTGGTATAACTACGTCACTCAGGGGTGTGGATTTTTCACACCCCTGAGCAATGTCGTTATACTGATGTAAGTTTATAGTGTAGACCTGGCCTCTATGGGGTTAAACTTCCCCTATGGGCAGATTACTCCATAATTGTCTATCATGGAGTTTCTTGCACCTACCTGTGATGCATATGGTATAAGCCATACTGTTGGATACAGGACACTGTACATTGGATAGGACATGGCCCACTGGTCTGATTGAATATTGCAACTCCAGTGCCTATTCTACGCATCTTGCTCAATCAGAAATTCCACTGCCTTCTAAGCTTTGCATGATTCAGGTATATAGGATCCATGACCACTGTATATCACTCTGTAACTGGCCCCTTTTTATGTAGATCTTACAGAAAAACAACATCTTGTGCTACATCAACTTGTTCTGCAGCAACAGCAAATTGTCATACCCTGTTCCCAGAGCAGAGCTAATATTACCTCTGAAGCTGATCCACAAGCAAGGAAGTTTGCAAAAAGGCATGTTAATGTCAAACTCTATCAAAAGTACAGGTTGAAAAAAACCTGACAAACAGAAAAAGGACGAGTCATAAGAAAGCTCGAAAGCTTTGCTCTCCAGCTTCTAAGAGGACATTACACACACAAGAGGATAAAATAGAATTCAACTTTATATAAGTATGACAGTGTCCATTTAATTTCAATACACTTATTTGCTTTACAATAATGCACTATGAAAAAAAGACCTTACCTTGCTTTGACTATCACATGTATATTACTAAGGCCAAATAACAGGCTGGAGGTTTAGAGAGAGAGAGAGAGAGAGAGAGAGAGAGAGAGAGAGAGAGGCAAAACAGCTCTTAAAACATTACTGAGGAAGTGCCCAACCCACAATGTGCTCTCTAACAGTCTGAACACTGTAAAGTAGAACTATGACTTGATGTGTAGAATATCTACAACTGGCACATGATTTGTTGATTACACTCTGACAGATCATGGATCATCTGCTACTACGTAACACTAACTTCTAGTTCTTACATGTCTCCAGACCACTTATTTAGCAGCCTTGTGTTGGCTAATTACCCTTCGGATCATAAAATATGATCATATGAGGGCCTCCAATGTCAACCAAACTAATATAACAATTCCATAGCATAAACTACATTTGCAATTTCAAGACATATTAATACATGCCAAACCAAACTCACACCCATAGAATTTTAAAAAGCCATTTGTTCAGTACTATTATTACTACAAATAATCAAGTTTAGAGGTTTATACATTTACATGGTGTTTATAAATATAAACTAAACAGAACTGCCGTCTTACAGTCTAAGGAAGACATACAAACAGACACAAGACAAAACATGTCAGAGCTTGGTGAGCAAGGATTATTGGAATGGACAAGTAAGAAGGAAATAATAATGGATTTTAGGGAAGAATTTTAAGGAGGACATAGAAGGGGCATGATGGACAAAAGTGGGAACTATTCCAAGCATTGGGGCAATCAACTTGTGAATATGGAAAAAAGATCAAACAGCAAAAAGGAGAAAGAGGTGATTTTGCCTTGCATAGGAAATTCCCTGGGTATTCTCCAATTGCATGGCAGTGGAATTTTCTGTGGAATTCACCTTTTGCCTCACAACTGTGTTTGAGAGTCAAAGCTTTCGTTTTGTGTGTGTATGTGTATATATGTATATATCATTCAAAAATGAGAAGAGAACCTTGGAAACATCAAATGAGCATAACCGACATAATGTTGTCTCCCTGAGACTACAGACAGCAGGAACAATAGCTCTGTGAGGTGCAAGCTACCAACCTCATTGAGATGAATGTTTGACTCTGGAACCTAACAACTGCAGTCTAAATGTGAATATTACTGTTTCAATAGTGATCATTTTAGCAGAAACATCTGTGTATCCATCTGTCTAGATTATTATTACACTTCTCATTGCCGCAGTATCTGAGTATCTGCTCAGCTACATCCAGCTAATATGTTTATCCCTCAATCCCAAACTACCTCCAATGCTTCCTCTGGAGCCAAAAGCCCCATATGGCCTCTACCAGGTTGCCAGAACTTCCAGATTCCCTCAACTGCTCCCATGATGCAGTTATGTGAGGTCAGTACCAATTTCTGTGATGTCACTAAACTGTACATGTGTGGACAGTATTAAATGTAATATTGGATAAAAACACAGCAGCTACTGTTCTGGCTGAAAACTATTCATTCATATTGGATTCATTAAAAACCTCCAGTTAAATTTAACTGGAACTGCTACCTCATTTCCCATATGCCACACAAGAGTGCTGCAGACTCTGGGAATCTTGGCACAGAATTTAGATTCAGTTTGCTGGGGAGTACATATTTCCTTGAGTTCAGAAAGTGACTGACAGAGTGGCAGAGACTCAGAACATCGATGTATGCAGGGTGTAGGTGAGATTCTGTAAGGCCTTTAGGGTGATGGTGTGGAGCTTGAGTTGGTGGGGTAAGAGAAACCCAGTGAAGGGATCTGAGAAGAGTGATGTGGTGGAAGAGGACTTTAATAATGGCACGTTGGACAGGCTGGTAGAGGGAAGAAGGACAGAGAGGAGAATGGTCTAGTAAATGAAGCAAGGTATGACCCAAGGTGAGCACAAGATTTTCTAGTAAATTTATTTCAAATACCAGTGGAGATTTAAAATAATATTTTCTGTTAAATATATTATGAATGATTAATATCAAGTTAAAGAATGAAAAAGTTAAAAATAGTGTATCTGATGCAATTCCCATCTATTTTTCACATTAATGGCATAATTTGTATAAGTCAATATGAAAATCAATGCAGAGTTTTTGGCAAGGTACAGTACTACATGACAGAATCCACCGAGGGCAATTACATTAAAACAATTTAAAACCGGCAAAGAAATAAATACAAATTAAATGTAAGTATATTACATAAAGGTTTACTGTTTGTGATGAAAAATGGCATCATTTGTTTAAAAAAAGAATTACAGTAGTCCTTAATAGGACAGGAAATTGCCTTAATGTTAAACATTCAGAGTACAGAAATTTTTAAAAGTGAATATTTAATAAAAGTGCATATTCCATCATAAGTCCATTTTCCTTCTCTGTGCAAATGTTTCTTGTTTCATTTGCTAATGCTTAAAAGATAGGCATTCAGGCCCCAATCCTGCAAAGACCTCTGCACATGCTTAACTTTACACACAGAGACCTTAGAATATTTCCCATCATACCCATCAGCGTCCATCAAAAAAACAATGAGGGCTGGGCTATCAAGAGAGTCAGGAGGCTGGAGACAAGCAAAAGTGCCATCGGAGCTTGAAGTGTCACCAGTTCTCAACTACAGTCCCTCCACCATCACTACTTCCTTGTTGTGTCTTTTTTCTTTACTTCTCGGCCTCTTTGTTCTACCCAAAATCCTCCCTTCTTCCTTCTCCAGCTCCCAGCTTGCAAAGAACTTTTAAATGAATACAGTATTAACTGGTATTCATTGTGGTTTTGCTTTCTGTGAACATTCTGGTGAATAAAAGCTAGCTTACCCAAATGTGTACCAATAAAACGGGGTTCAAATACCATTGAAACAACAGGCTTTATTAGCAAGAAAATCCACAAGTTATGTACTCACCCACCTTTATGTGGGAGTCAAAGATTATACAGGTTTCAGAGTCCACGAAAGCTTATGCTCAAATAAATTTGTTAGTCTCTAAGGTGCCACAAGTACTCCTGTTCTTTTTTTTTTAAGATTATACAGAGATTTCCAGTAAGGGTACTCATAAATTTGCTTAGCAGATGATCTTGCCTACCTCCTGTGTGTATGAAGTGCTTTTGTTTGTTTGTTTCCTTAACTGAAAAAAAAATAAATGGATTCAGAGTCTCTACTCAATTTCCTCCACCTCTGGTGCACTCAGTCACTAATTTCAACTGCCCCTTATTACAAAACCAAAACATTGGCAAATCTTCAGATTGGGACGTTATAAACAATGCAGATCAACTGTAAGAAGATGTCAGCTAGAAATGAGGTGATTCTTATTGAAACATGAATCTCTTCATTTGGAAGCTGGCCCTGTCAATGCCCATGGTGTACCTGGTTCTATGGATGAACAAAAAATGTCCATAGAATATCTGGGTTGGAAGGGACCTCAGGAGGTCATCTAGGGCAACTCCCTGCTCAAAGCAAGACTGATCCCTGGACAGATTTTTGTCCCAGATCCCTAAATGGCCCCCCCTCAAGGACTGAACTCACAACTCTAGGTTTAGCAGACCAATGCTCAAACCACTGAGCTATCCGTCCTCCCCCCTCCCCCCTTTTATGATAAGGAGGAACTAAACTCATGTTAAAATGCACTTACGTCTGAGAACTGAATCTATATAAAAGGCATCACTAAGTTCAACATATATTGCCTCTGTGACTCCTGATCAAATTTACTCAGCTTGTAAGTCAAAGGATGGTTTTCTAACAGCCAGCACCACAAACTTCAGCTTGGGATCTGAACATCAAGTTGTGTTGTTGATGGATTATGCACCATAATTCTTAATAAAGCTCTGCTTTTGGAACTTAACGATTCTATTGGCAATGTAGAGCCAAGCCAGAATCCAGTTCACGGTCTCACAGCGATGGCCCCGCAATGCTAACTGATTAAAGAATAGCACATACTTATTTTTCTACAAAAATCAGCAGATGAGAGTCTGAATGTACACAAAAACAACAAGGAGTCCGGTGGCACCTTAATGACTAACATATATTTGGGCATAAGCTTTCGTGGGTAAAAAAACCTCACTTCTTCAGATGCTCTTTAAGGTGCCACCGGACTCCTTGTTGTTTTTGTGGATACAGACTAACATGGCTACCCCCTGATTCTTGAATGTACACAGGGAATAGATCTGCTGAACAATAAGATGTCATTTTTGCAGTCACTTTTCTGACCATTTTAAAAAAAACAGTCATATTTTCATTCACTGCCAAATCCTGCAGTCTTTACTCAATGGCAGTTTTGCCAGAGAAAGGACTTGAGGTTATATAGAAAATTATTGGCATAGTATTACATTGCATATTGCATGGATTTTGCCCCTTCTGATGTTTGCTGTTTTAAGTAAACAATCTTTAAAGTTAATAACGGATTTGATTAATTTCTTTATTTTCAAAAGGCAAGGTTAGGGTTGCCACCTTTCTAATGGCTGGTAACCAGACCTCTAAGGCCCCACCTCCTTGCCCCATGGTCCTGCCTCGCCTCTTCCCCAGGGCCACCCAGAGGATTCAGGGGGCCGGGGGCAAAGCGGGGGAGCGAACATAAAAAAAGGCGCCACCTGCTGCGGCGCTCGTACTCACCGGGCGGCGCTCCGAGTCGTCGTCATCGGCGTGCCCTTCACTCGCTTCGCGTCTTCGGCAGCACTGAAGGACCCGCCGCCGAAATGCCGCCGAAGACCCGGAGCGACTGAAGGACCCGCTGCCGAAGTGCCGCCGAAGACCCAGACCGCCGCCGGGTGAGTAAAAATTAAAAAGGCGCCTCTAGCCAGGGAAGGGATTCTTGGCCAGGGCTCGTGGGTCCCCTGCGGGGCCCGGGGCAAATTGCCCTACTTGCCCCCCCCCCCAGGCGGCCCTGCTATTCCCCCCCCCCCCCCAGGCCCTGCCCCTGCCCCTGCATGTCACACACCACCGAGAGCCACATGAGCAGCCTGGCCCCAGAGGCAGCAACTGCTGCTGCTGCTCCGCTGCCTCCTTCCTTCCACCTAGTGTTGCCACCTTTTCCACAGATGGAAAAAACTGGACAACAGGGCTTGTCAAATGGCACTTGGACACACAAGCTAGGTGAAAACTGGATGGGTGGCAACCCGAGCACAGTCCTTCCATTTTGTTCTGTCAGTAACCTCTGCACTATTCAAACATCTAAACATTGGGAATGGGCGATTGACTTCTTATTTCTTGTTTTGTCCTTGCCTTCCCCTATCCTGAGCAAAATCTGCCAACTGTACAATATTGGGAAGAATTACCTGTGATGAGGCCTTTCTGAGGTATACAGCAGGAATGCTGATTAGGGGATGAGCTAAAGATATATTATATATAGGATTTAAGATTTGATCTGGGCTCATGGTTAATAGCAGTACTTTGTTCTCAGTGCTACTGGAAGACAGGGATATGGGCAGAGCTACCCTATGCCAAATTGCTGCAAACTGACGTTCTGCATTTTCTGAGGTAGGAAAACTGCCACCTCATTAAAGAGAGCACTGTATTACTAGTCTGCTGGCACCAGCTGTGGAAAATGCAGCATGCATGTCTTCTTGACTAGAGGAAGGAATCTGAGAAGATTATTTCTTTAGAGAGGAAGCAGGGAAAGGAGGTTTTAACAGACCTGAAACAATAGCTTAAATCAAAATCTCAACCATTGTGACCATTTTAAAATCCTCAAGAATTCAAGACAAGTGGTTGACATCCTAACACTGAAAACTTTACAACCCAACAAAGAGAAACAATATCACAAAGAGGCCGAAGGGTGCTGCTATCATAATCCAGATTACTTTCCTTTTTCCCCTTCTATACACGGGGCAGTAAATACTAATGGGAAGAAAAAGCAGCTTTCATTCTAAGAAGTCTTTCTGCAAATCAGCATTTTCAGCATTTCAATACTTATCTTCCACAGCAGGGAGTTAGATTTTTTTTTTAAAGGATTAACAGCCAACTATCCAACTGAACTGAGGGAATAATGTTCTCTTTGAAGTTCTCTTTCACCACACTGGGAAAGTTCAGATGCTCTTGCTGGGACAGTTCATACGTTCCAGACCTGCACTAATTACAATATTAGGTTCTCTGCATTCACTTTCAGTGTTAATTGTGAGAATCTGTAGTTAAGGTAGTTTTACAATGAGTCTGTTGTTGATTCTCACATAGGTATTAGATCCTAACTTAGATCAAACTCCTTCTCAAGGAGCTAGTTTAAGAAAATGCTCTACATTTCCTACCATGCTTTAATTGACATGTAAACTATCATACATCTTGCCTTCCTTTCACTTGCAAATAGAATGTATCTAGAATGAATGGCTTTGCTTCATAAGTGCACACTGCCCTTTGCAGAAGAAACAACTAATCTCAAAGATGCATTGTTTCTATTGGGATTTACAGCCTAGCATTGTCTAATTATTCATGATATGTTATCCATCATATTCCAAACTTCTTCACAGGAAAACAACTTGCCTCCATTAGTGAAAATCAGACTAAAAAATGAGCCATATTCAGCCCTGGTGCAAGTGGCTGAAACTCCCCATTGATTTAATTGGGTGTTGCACCTGCTGTATTTGGCTGTGTAGTTTTTTGGGTAACTGAAGTTCTCAGAATAACAGAAGAAAGGGCACCACATAATGAGCTGAATCAAGTAGTCATGGCAACTGAAACTTTACAAAATTCATTACGTCTCTCTGCTAGAAAGATTTTTATTTTCTTTGTCTTCATACGCAAAACATCCTACACTGTTTTAATGGACCATTAATTGTTATAGCAACAGTTGTGAACTATGTGTTAATTAGTCAAAAATATCAATTAAAAATTGAAAATTACAAGTGTAGACATACCAGTTGGGACAGGATGGTTCAAGGGGTTGCTGTTGAGTCACAGAACATTTTACCTCTAGATCACTGATTCAAATCCAGCCCAAATTTCGACTGAAAGTTGTTACCATCCGATGGCTGTTTGGTGTTTTATGTGAAGCATGTTCATAGATTTCTGACCATTTCCCAGTATAATGGTGTCTACATTTCATCCATCACAACCCAATCAGAAATAGTGGGCTTTCTTGTTTGCAGTCTCAGCACAGCACAGCAAAGAAGTCAATGATTGGGAATGCAAACTGAAGTCGGCCCACCTCACTTTCCTCTGGTGGAACCCAGGTGGATCTCCTCAATGGAGGAGAGAGCAAAATGGCAGAAATCATCCACAAGCCCCATTATCTATAAAGTGAGTGGTGCTGTTTAGGGAAGGCACAGTCCTACGGCACCAGTAGATGCACAGAATCAGTGTATGTTCCAGACAACCTCCTGTCCAGGATTTCTATGGAGCCCCAGCTGGAATTTAAAGCTCCCGTGACAGTGTTGCCACTACCTGGCCTTCTTAGGGGGTAATTTCCCTGATAGGCGTCAGCGCTCTCTTGAATATAGGAGATTGCAAAGTTGAGCAGGTATGAACCAAAGCTTCTGTAGACTGGGCATCTTTGAGACAGTTTAGATTTTAGGACTATTTATCTGCAAGTTAAAGGGAGCATAGGCTTCCCTTTAACTTGCAAAACAATCTGCATTTAAACTGAATCCAAACTCACGTCTCTGTTCAATATGAACAATCGGGAAGATTAGCCCAGTGATTAGCCCATGAGACTTCTCACAATTTCCATGTATTTTATATGAGACCCTGAAGTCTCTAAATCCATTTTCTTTCTTCTTATTTCTATAATCTTCATACCTCATATGCTTTCATATTTATTGCAGCACAGTGTTGGACCACACAAAAACAGTCTCAAATATCCCCTTAATAACCTTCATCTTTTAAAAAAAATCTGAATTCTGACTCAATCAGTTTACGCATACATTTATCACTCCTACCCAAGGGTACTGCCATTTCTCTGGAATACGTGCCTGCAAAAGCTTCAACCCGACTATCAGAATATGAGGGTCTGAGTGAGAAGTACCACAATGAATCTAGCATCAGACAATCCCATCTCATATCTCTCTTGCCAGATTCCTGCATCTTGGCATCCTCAAGTCGAAGGGACCAGCTGTTCATTGCAGTTTTTGGAGAGTGCCCAAACACATCTGAATGTCCCAATATCTAAAGTGATTTCTTTTTCCTTCTGATATTTGATAAACACAAATGAGAATGATCTTTTCTCATCCATCACACCCTATATTTGCAGCCTCAAATGACACATAAGCCACTGCATTAAGATTGTGAGAGCTTGCCTCGCTCACATGGTGTCCAGATAATAAAGGAAAATGTACTAGGCCATCAAATGCTGGTTGCGAACATCTTGCAAATATCAATTCAAATCATATTTCTGTGAAGACCGCTTCCAAACTCTGTACAGGTTAATGGCATAAGAATCTCAGGCATGTAAAGTCACTTTGAAGCAGCACAATGATTAAGAGTTCAACAGACCTGACTAGCCGAGTCATTCCAGCAAGGTGAGTTTTGTAATGATGCATGTATGATTCCACAGCAAACCACAGGGGAAAGAGTATTGTGTCATTGGGGTAGCCAGGCAGTTCTAACAGGGAGTTCTAACAGTCCAAGACATATTTTTACATTTTAATTGAACTAGATTACAGCAGTGGTAGACAGTGTCCTACTTGAAGTAACATCTACAGAGGGGAAGCCTGTTGATAATTTCAAGGGGTAGGGCATGCCAAGGAAGAAGTGAAGTGTATGCTAACAAAGCAGATCAGCATAAAATACATAGGAAAATTGGTAAAAACTGTAAAAATATGCTCAGCTCAGGATTTGGTACTCAGTTTCCTGAAGCAGCTGATGTTATGACCCCTCCCTGAAGCACTTGTATGAGCCTGAGTGGATAGTAACTACTCATGATTTGCCAGGAACAAGGCAAGACCTTGGTACCCTGTTTTATGAAGAATTTGGTATTGGTAAGATCTTAGGCCGAGATCCTCAATTGATTTCAGTCGGAGTTAGATGCCTAAATAACTCTGAGAATCTGGGTCTTAATAACTAATAAATTATCTGCCGATCAGAAAATGGAAGAGTGATGCAGGGCACCAGTGAGGTAACTCATTACTTGCAATATGGTTACTGGGATTTTCACCTAATGTACAGTATCTTTTGTTTAATAACAGTGTATCCATTAAAGCATGTGCCAGTCCCATGTGTTAGTTCTCTTTTCCACTTTCATTAGTCTCATTTCAGTTTATCGTTTCCAGAGATAAAGTCCAGTCTTTTAGAATTCTGGAATTCACCTGAAGTTTGCTTTAATGGCAGGGTGAAGGATCAGTCTCCCACTACCATATGAGTATATTTGAAGCATCTTTTAATATGTATTGCCATTTATAATTGATTTAGGGCCATAGAATTTAATGGGGTTCCCCCTATCCCAATAGAACATGTATACCCTGTTTGTGTCAATTATATCATGCCTAAATAAGGACTTATTCATCGGGCTCATTATATGCTCATTCATATTGTTCTAGGCAAGGAAATAGGCACTGTCCAGGAAACATAGTGCACAGATGGACATTCAGTTGGATTATGCCAAGCTGTACTGAATAAGAGAATAATTCACAAGGTGGGCATAACTAATATCATCATCCCTTTAAGCATGGCTGTGCCTGCCAGGGTTGGCTCTGCAGGTGGCGCATTTCAGTTGAGAAGAACATCTGAGATCAAAAATTAAATTATGGATATTAAAATCCAAATGAAAAATTCTGCATATTTGCATACTTTGCTTAGCAAAAGAAGACTAGTTTGCCAAAAATGTTAGGGGCAATTATTGTTGCCTTTTTAAGGCAATGCACCAGGGTTCATGTTCACGGATTGTACCCGGGGACAGGTCAAGGTAAAATTACTGTTTAAAGGATTCCTACTGGGTGCGATTTTGATAACTGCCAGGGGAAGTTAAGCGACCAGCTCCCATTTGAAATAGTAATTCAAAATGTTTGGAGAAGTAACTGTTACATACCTATTTATTTTATGGGAAAAAATGGATGTGAACATTAGCTCCCGAGCTGGATTTTACCCTGTTCTCTTTTATGTGTACATTCAACAATACTGTATGAATTGTCTAGTTCCAGTATAAAAATTGATTTTAAGTGCAAAATATTTAATTGCATTGCTACTAATGTGAAATAATATGAGTAATACTTAAATTTTCTGCAGGATCCACTCATTAGCTAAAGCTTTTCTATCATAATCTAAGGTCTTGATCCTGCAGACATGCACATATTTAACTTTGAGGTCAATTGGGCTAATTGCAGGAGTAAATTTAAGCATGTGCGTATGTAGGATCAGGTTCTCAGAACACAGTATTTATTAAATAAAAGAAAAAAGCAGAATAACTTTTCATGAACCAGGGAGAAGCAGAGCAGGTTTTTCTTTGGGATCTACTATAGACATGCGCATCAGATCTACTTTAGCTGTTCAGTGATTAGACTCTGATCCAGCAAAAACACATATGCATATGCTTACCTTTGAGCACACAAATAGATCCATTGACTTCAATGGGACTACTCACATCTTTAAACATGTGTTTAAGTGTTTTGATGAATCAGGGCCTTAGATATTTTTTAGAGAGATTAGCACTACAAACAACCTTAGCTAGATAGTATAGGCCAGTCCGGCAAAGGCCTAAGAGCCTCATGCAAGGTGCTAAGTACCTTCAACTCCTGCTGAAGTTATTAGTTGTTGGGGGTCTAAGCACACCTTGAAGGATCAGGCCCTAACAGAATTTCTCATAACGACTTACAACTTTTATCAAGTCTTCCTACTTGATAAAAAAAAAATTCTGCTCCATATTTGATCAATAAAAGATTTTGCATAATAATAAAAGTTTTACTGATTCACATTATTAGTACTATAGTGGATGTACCTCTTGCACAAGCCAATGAGGTATGTCAAAATCTCTTTGGGAGTACTCAACTGAAAATTCTTCAAAGTAGTAAGAATATTTATCTTCAGCTTTCTAGCAAATCTCAACCTCTCATGTTGTCAGTCCTATATTTTATAAAGAAATTCCTGTGTGAATAAAAGATTTTCCTGTCTTCTCTGCAGAAGTCAAAATATTAAACAGCGATTTCTTCAGACTTCACTGTTAATTTATCAAGAAGGAAAAGACAAGGCAATCTCATATGTAGACTCAGAACTTTTATAGTGAGACAGCATGTCCTAGTGCAGAGGTCGGCAACCTTTCAGAAGTGGTGTGCCGAGCCTTCATTTATTCACTCTAATTTAAGGTTTTGCGTGCCGGTAATACATTTTAACGTTTTTAGAAAGTCTCTTTCTATAAGTCTATAATATATAACTAAACTATTGTTGTATGTAAAGTAAATAAGGTTTTTAAAATGTTTAAGAAGCTTCATTTAAAATTAAATTAAAATGCAAAGCCCCCCGGACCAGTGGCCAGGGCCCAGGCAGTGTGAGTGCCACTGAAAATCAGCTTGCGTGCCGCCTTCGGCACACGTGCCATAGGTTGCCTACCCCTGTCCTAGTGGATCAAGAATCAAAGTAGGAGGAAGGAGACTTTGGGCCTGATTCTCCTGTCATTTGCACCAGTTTAACATTATTGTAACATCATTGACTTAAACACCAGCACTTGATTTACAACAATTCAAGTGAGAAGAGAAGCAGGCCTTTGGGTTCTATTCCAAGCAGTTATTGATACTCTTTGTGAGCTTGGGATCTTAACCTCTCTGTGTTTCCATTTTCCCCATCTATAATGGGGAATGTGAATAATAATGTGAATAATAATACTTATGAAGCTTTGTAAAGCACTTTGAGCTTTAAAGATGAGAAGTACTGAGTGTTAGTATTATAAATGTGAATCGTCAGATCAGCAGAGTAAAGACACATGATCTCCTTTGATATTCCAAAAGCTGCCAAAACATTGCATAAAGAAACTAATAGGGCTGAATGTTGCCTTCAGTTATACCCATACAATGTCATTTACTTCAGTGGTGCTACACAGATGTAAAAGATGTTAGAATCTGATCCACTATTTATACAGATTTTTTTTTAAATGTGATATTTGTGAAAAAAAGTTATAAAATAACAGAGATGCATAATTATTTCCCTTAGTTATGGTGAAGTAACACCATAAGTAATTCCATTTATATCAAAGATCTCTATCTTTATTGTCGCAGGTGTTCTACTGCAACTTGGATTATGGAAAATTGAAGCTGCAGGTATCAAACTATGTATACGTTTATATGTGAATTGGTTGCTACTGTCCAAATTGACAATCTAATAGAATGTAAAATTCTACTTCTACATGAAGTCCACCCTTGACCACAATATGCGCCAGATTCTCCAAAATAAGATAAATTCATGTGTTTCTCCAATCTTCATTCAGTAACTAGCATGTGACAAATTATCAGCTCTAAGATCACGTGTGGAGGCGCAGAGAGTTATTCTGCTGACTCATTCTAGAAGCCTCAAGACAATCTTATTAGGTCCCACTCAAGTATATAAAAAAACTAAGCATCTCTCGAGGCCAGGGAGAGCTAAAAGGGGCAAGAAACGAGGTCCTGCAGGGAGAAACTCTACGAACAGCCAGCTCAAGAACTTATTTAGTTCTGGGGTTTATAGGACTGATCCTCCCGCCATTACAATGAATAAAAGCTTGCTGTTGACTCCAAGAGTGGCAGGACTGTGCACTTTGGGCCAGATTTTTAAAGATATTTAGGTGCCTGAAGATACAGATTGGTACCTACTGGGGTTGACTTCAATGGGACTTAGGCACCTAAATGCTTTTGAAAATCCCACTAGGTGCCTATCTGTATCTTCTTTAAAATCTAGCCCTTTTTGCTAGATCTTACACCACAGAATTCAGTTCCAGCTTTATCATTGACTTCAATGGGCACAAAAACCAAGCCTTAAATTTGTGAGTATAGCCCCCTTTTAGGCTTTTGTTACTTGAATAAAGACAAACCCAAAGAAGAGAATGGGTTTGGATAATAACCAGCATGTGTATGTATGGGTGCATACATGTGTGTACATACATGCATCCACTGTGTTGAGTGAGGATGCTACCCAGTTAACAGATTGCTGGTACATGTTTCATCAATTACTTTTTTTTCCTCAAATGCTGAGCTGTTGGGTCAGGTTCTGCAAGACTGAAGCTCCCGTTCTTCAATCCCATTCTCCTGAGTCATTCAAGCCTACACTTTGCCACCACAGCACTAGGCCAACTAATTGTATAAATCCTAATTATACATATAACTCTGAAAAGCCTTAATTCCTTCTGGAGATATCTAAATAAATGATCAGGAAATGGAATTACTAAATGTTTCCAGATCAAATTAGACTACAAATTTCTTAATATCTTCCACCATAAACCTTGCCAGTGTACTTTGAAGTGGAAATTCAGGAAATTTATTAAATTCTGCAAAACTTGTGTTATGCATGGAATGCGTTTCCACCCGGTTATCAGAATTGAACAGCAACAGTGTGAGCAGTAATAGGTACAGATAAAGGAAAGCAATAAAATGATTACCACTGTGTGGAAATTATGAAAATGCTTTATTAAATTTATTCAGCAGAAAAAAACCCGCTACATATATTTCAGCTGTTGGCTTTCTGACCAGTGCTTGCAATGTGCAGAGTTGTGAGTTTCCTCAAGCCCCCATTTGATGGTAGTTACATAAAGGACAAGTCTGCTGAAGTTTGTATACAGAAAAGTGACATTTATTTCTCAGTCACTTGCAGAGCAGACATCTTGACTTGCTTATAAAAACAAAACATGTCAAGAGAGAATTCAACACAGGCATAAGAATGTTTGCTTCAATTGTAGGGCTTCTGGGCCCAATCTGCCAGCACCAGGGGCATGCACAAGGGGGGCGGGAAGGAGCTGCCCCCCCCAATGATCGTTGAGGGCACAGAACTTCTCCGACCCCAGGGCTGCAGAGGCAGGGAAGAGCAAGCTCCACCTGAGGGTAGGCCGGGGTAGGGGTGAGAGGGAGGAAGTCCGAGCTCCTCCTGGGGCCAGGCCAGAGCAGGGGAGGGAAGACCAAGCTTCTCATGGGGCCAGGCCGGGGAGGGGGAAGAGAAGAGTGAGCTCCTGCCAGGGCGGGGTTGGGGGAGGGAAGAGGGAGCTCCTGGGAAGGGGCACAGAATATGCCCCTCCAAAAAGGGGTCATATTTAAATTCCTGTGCACACCCCTGCCCAGCATGAGATAAAATTAACTCCAAGTGAAGTCAGTTGACTTTGATGGGAGTTAGACTGGTATGGTTCTTGAACCCCCAACAGTACTGTCTCTTAAAACACGGTTAAATTCCTTTGAGCAAACCATGTGCAAAGGAAACATAAACTCCTTAATTTACAAGTTTGTTTCAATGTAAACTAGTAACAAAGTTTCAGGAGCCGCTTGCTTCTACCAAGGCCACAAGGAGAAACCACTTGTGGCCAAATTTTAAAAAAGAGTTCAGCACCCAACCGCTCCCATTGTTCTCCATGGAAGCGGTTAGATGCTGAACACTTTGGAAAATCTGGCCACTGAATATAGGGTCTGATTTAGGAAGGCATTTGAGCAAATTGCTAAATCCCACTGACTTCTCTGGGACTTCTGCACATAGTTAATGTGCTTTCCTGAATTGGAGAGTTAAACGGGACCTGCGCTCTTTTGAAAATCTGGCCCTAGTTGTGATGCAAAGAACTGTGGTGATGTGGCACATTCTGACTGGGAATTCTTGTCTCTCAGCAGCTGGAGAAGATTTCTAAACATCTCTAGTGCCCTGCTGGATGCTTTATTTCTGAGCCTTCAGAAGGGGACTATCTTGGTGGGCTAGACCAGAGGTGGGCAAACTACGGCCCGGGGGCCACATCTAGCCCTCCAGACATTTTAATCCGGCCCTCGAGCTCCCGCTGGGAAACGGTGTCTGGGGCTTGCCCTGCTCTGGCGCTCCAGGCGGGGAAGGTGGTCGGGGTCTTGCTTCACTCGGCATGGCTCCTGGGAGCAGCAGCACGTCCCCCCTCCGGCTCCTATGCATAGGGGCAGCCAGGGGGCTCCGCACGCTGCCCCCACCCCAAGTGCTGCCCCCGCAGCTCCCATTGGCCGGGAACCGCAGCCAATGGGAGCTGCAGGGGCGGCACCTGCGCACAGCGTGGAGAGCTGCCTGGCCACACCTCCGCACAGGAGCTGGTGGGGGGACATGCCGCTGTTTCTGGGAGCTGCTTGAGCCCCTCCAGTGCCCCAATCCCCTGTCCCAGCCCTGATCCCCCTCTTGCCCTCCAAACCCCTCGGTCCCAGCCCGGAGCACCCTCCTGCACCCCCAACTCCTCATCCCCAGCCCCACCCCAGAGCCTGCACCCTCAGCTGAAGCCCTCACACCCTCTTGCACCCCAAGCCCCAATTTCATGAGCATTCATAGCCCGCCGTACAATTTCCATACCCAGATGTGGCTGTTGGGCCAAAAAGTTTGCCCACCCCTGGGCTAGACTGTAAGGAGCTGCAGTGGAAGTACTACAGCTTCCTTCTGTCCTTCCTAACATCCAGAGTGTTCAGGGTGTACAAATGCAGTCACAGGGAGTTACCTGTGACCTGGGAAGCAGGGGGGGAAACAGGACCCCTTGTTTTTTAGTTTCAACCAGTTTTTACTGGTAGAAGCGTGGATGTTTGCTAGCAACAATAAACAAACACACACGAGAAGAGAAAACTACTGTGTTCAGAAACAGTGAAATATTGGTAACAGCTAAACTGTGATGCTAAAGCTCTGTGATCTTGCTCCAGCACACCACAAAAACAATTTCTGATTGTAATGCACGCCAGAAACAACAACAAAGCCCCCAAACAAAGCCAAAACAACCAAGGGGTCTTCATAATCTTATGTATTAGCTAGGTAGCAAACCAAACATCCTTCTATGACTGTATCACATCTCTATGGAAAAGCCCTACTCTATTTAATGGGGTGAAAGAAAGAAATCACTATAGAAATTACTCTAAAAAGAAGAGAAAAGATCTTATTTTCTATTCAAAGTTTTTAAAATCATCCTATTCAACTCTTTGGTAGGGATCTCATGTCTATTACATTCTATGGGATTGATTCCCAAATCTATAATCATTTTCTATGAGAGTCTATTGGACTTTTCTATAAGAGGTAGAACTTGCTTTGCTTTATCCTTCTCAAGTGACTAAGCACCACTAGCCAGGAACTCTCCTATTTTCCCCACTGGAGTGCAATGACTGCATTTGTGGTCTGGCCCTACGCAGGACTGGAAGGGAGAGGCGTCCTCCCTGCTCCCACTTTATACAGCCACGCCAGAGCTGGCGACAATCGGGCCTAGGATAACAAAACCCATTCACTAAGGTAAGCAGAGATTCAACTATAGCTTGAATCCTTCTGAACAGGTGGTTTCTGGCGTATCCACTATCAGGGTACGTCTATACTTACCCGCTGGTTCGGCGGCAAGCAATCGATCTTCTGGGATCGATTTATCGCGTCTTGTCTAGACGCGATAAATCGATCCCGGAAGTGCTCGCCGTCGACGCCAGTAATCCTGCTCTGCGAGAGGAGTAGGCGGAGTCGACGGGGGAGCCTGCCTGCCGCGTGTGGACCCGCGGTAAGTACCTTTAAGTTCGAACTAAGATACTTCGACTTCAGCTACATTATTCACGTAGCTGAAGTTGCGTATCTTAGTTCGAATTGGGGGCTTAGTGTAGACCAGCCCTCAGAAACAGACTGTGAACCGAGTAAGTCCAATTCCCGGAACCAAGGAGTTAACCAAAAAGCTATTACAACTTATTACTGGTCTAATTTGGAAACACTGTAAACATTTTCTTTTTTATTTAAAACAAACAACAACCACACACCGCAGTGCTGGCCAGATAAAAAGATTTAAGTAATAATAATTGCAATCTAACAGCAACTTCTATATATACACAGCACTGAGCTATTGTAAAGACTGTCTTCACGTTCAATTGGGAACCTTCCCAGTTTTGAGGGAAATGGCAGAAAAGATCAAGAACCATTAAACACAGATCTATACTATGTAGTATATACAGTGCAATAACCCACATTAATGTAACTTCAAGTTTACATAATTTAAAAAAAGGAAATATAAAAAGTTAAGGTCCCAGCATTAATATTAACTGGCCCTTGCTGCACCTCCTATTATGAACTATCCTATTATGACACACTATATAGGTGTCATACAGGGTCTAACTATAGGTCCATAAATCCAGTATACTGCTGTAGGAGGTGGCTTCACCCCAAAGTTTTAGAGGAAAGAGTCTCTTCTTTCCCATTATTATGCACTAAGCGAATTCTCCCAAACCTAGCAGATGATCAGTTTATGCCCTTATTTTGGCTTGCATAAAGTAGCCACAAATATTATGAATGGATTAATTAAAATATATGGCCATAAAATTTCCAGCCTTTTAAAAATCCAGCCACGGGATTTGATCTGATGAGCTCCCACAGTGGCAAATTCCAGCATATTTAGTTTATTTATTCTAAAATGTTTCAACCATCATGTGATCCCTCATACTACGGAACACTCTTAAAAAAAGGAGATATATCTAAGCATTTTCACTCCCATCCTCTGGACTTTGTCTAAAGTAGCTACAACCCAGGAGCCTCTTGGTGCCAACTGTCAGAGGGCAAAGGGGCTGCATAGAGTTTTACAGGGATCCCCTGGGTCAGATACATTCATAATAAGTCATTAAAGGGGGTATGTGAGGTCCCTACTCAGCCACAGTAGCCAACAGATCATCATCATAACTGCAAAATGCATGTAGGGATAATATTTAAGGAGTTAAGCATCTTACTGAAAATTGTATTCTCAAGGCAGCGCCCTGGGAAGCATCACAGTAGCTTTGGGCTATATTTTGTCCTTGGTTGTAACCATGCAATCCCTTTGGCTTCACTGGAGTTGCAAAGATAGAAATGAGGAAATCATTCACCTTTAGAAAGATCTTAAGCCAAGGTGACCAAAAGTGGGCACCAAACTTTAGATACCGATGTGCTGTTTTTCATTATAATGCCATTACTATGGGAAGACAGTAACATCTGCATAGGTTTTAGAGGGTATGATCCAAAGCCCACGGGAGTTAATGGGACCTTTTCCACTGACTTCAATGGGCTTTGGATCAAATACACCAAAACATGCTGGTTATTTCCTTTAACTGCTTTTTGTTCCACATGAGATGCCCAATCCTGCTTTCAAAGAAATTAGTGCATACCTTTAATTCACAATGCCTTGAAAGGTTTTTCCTGGGTACACCACAAACTCAGAGGGGAAGTTCAATCTATTTCTGCCAAAGTGCATCAATTTACTCTGATGCACGTTCGATTTCAAGTGCCATTTTTCTGTCCAATCACTCCACCAAGAGTTTCTCATAAACCTCCAGTCTGTTTAGATCATCCTGCATAGAGTAGTGGGTTAGTACAGACTCATTTTGTCTCAGTAATAAATAATTTCCTTCAAGACACAACAACAACTAGTGTTCTCTGAACACTTGGGTGGTAAGAAGACTTTTGAATAGGCAGACTCACTTAAGAGACATGTGCAGAAAGTCTTTAGGAAAACTGAATATAAATGACAGTTTAAAATGATGCTTTAGGAATTCTGCACTTGATTTGAAAGAAGTCAGAAGACTCATTATGTAATCTCCTAATCTGGATGCCCATCACATGTCCAGTCAAATCATAATGAATCTTTTATTCACTTTTGGTCTCTGAGACAAAATGAAAGTAAAACCTGAAGCAAAGACCAGGAGCATAAAGTTAGTTACATTAAAACAAAAAACCACTAGGAAGGGTCTTCTTGTGGCTGTTTCAGATGACTTGGTCCTTTTACGAAGACCTTTCAGATTTTGAATTTGCAAGCACTGTGGAAGAATTTCTTTCAGAAACATGACTGCAAAATTTGCAAATTTCAAGCAGCAACTCGCTAGACTGTCAAAGATAATGCTTTCCTATCACTTCAGGACAAGAAAGTGTCTTCAGCCTTCAAGATTTGGATAAATGGCTGAAAAAGAAATGAAAGTTGCAGTTCCCCCATAACTGATCTTTAAGGATACAATTTTCTCCAGAAGCAAGCAGGGCTGCCCAGAGGATTCAGGGGGCCTGGGGCAAAGCAATTTTGGGGGCCCCTTCCATAAAAAAAAGTTGCAATACTATAGATTACTATATTCTCGTGGGGGCCCCTGTGGGGCCTGGGGCAAATTGCCCCACTTGCCCCCCCCCCCGGGAGGCCCTGGAAGCAAGGAGAAGCAGAGTGACTTGCAAATAACCTTTTCTATAGATCCTGGAAAGAAGAGGAAAGTGGTCCAGTGATAAGGATGCTAGCTTGGAAGCCAGGTTCAGATTTCTGCTCTATCTCATACTTGCTGTGTGACCTTGGGCAAGTTGTTTAGTCTCTCTGTGCCTCAACTGCCCACCTGTAAAATGGGGCTAACAGTCCTCCCTAACTTGCAGGGGTGTTACAAAGATAAATACATGAAAGATTGTGAGCCACTCAGATACTGTGGTAATGGGATCAGATAAGTACCTAAAACAGATAGAAGAAGAATTGCACCTCTAAGATTTGCTTGAATCTGCAAATATTGCAAGCAACGCCCTCTCCCCCCAAGTCTGGATATAAATCATCGGCCTTCATTTGCTTCAATACATCTACCCATTTCTTCACGATCCTCTAACTCTGTGGAGGTGTCTGCCTTCTCTCTAGAATTTCATCTCTCTATCTTAGGCATCTCTAATGCGTCCATTACTATAGCATATAGGATTTCATAGGAGCTATGATGATTTGAAGCAGACATTTGAGCAGTTCATTACCAAATTCTGCGCTGAGCTGATTGAAGGCAACTTGTTTAAAATCCCTGAGCTTGTCATTTGAGAAACAGAGCCGCTAAATCAATACATTTCCCCCCAAAAAAAAAAAAAAAAAAATCACCAGTCTTTGGTTATATCTGGCTGATTAACCCATGTGCTACATTCCCCTAGTTACTCAAAGTCCCACTGCCGAAGGCAGAAAAATATTCAAAGCTCAGACGACCACTCAGTGGCCTAGCTGCTTACCAATCGGTCTGAAATGGCCCTAATACTTTTCTCTCTTCCTGCTCTTTCACAAAATGAGGCCATATGAATTTGGAGTGAAATTTTAATGTTAATATTTTATAGCAAGGTTTTGTTTCAAGTTCTGATTTTTCTGCAAAAACACTATAGAAGCTTATGAGTGTTTCAAGTTAAAGGGGCAACAGCTCTTGGGCTGAGAGTGGAGGTAGGAAATATATAGGGTGGTAGAGCTAAACAGATTACAAAAGGATTGAAGGAACAGAAAGGCTAGGAGACAGGGAGAATTAAATAGGAATTAAAGGATCCAGATAAAAGCAGGGAAGAAATAATATTTTATATTTATTAGAAGTGTGATTTTTTAACGTGAAGCCCCCAGAGTGCTTTACCAAAGCACTTTACAAACATATTATTCTCATTCCACAGAGAGAGAAGCCAGGGCACAGCGACATTAAGCGACTTGCCCAAAGTCTCCACAGGAGTTAGTAGCACTGTTAGGCCTAGTCTACACTGGGGGGGGATAGGGGGAAAATCGATCTAAGTTACGCAACTTCAGCTACGTGAATAACGTAGCTGAAGTCGACATACTTAGATCTACTTACCGTGGTGTCTTCACTATGGTGAGTCGACTGCTGCCGCTGCCCCGTCGACTCTGCCTGTGCCTCTCGCCAAGCTGGAGTATAGGAGTCAACGGGAGAGCGCTCGGGGATCAATTTATCGCGTCTAGACTAGACACGATAAATCGATCCCCGCTGAATCGATCACTCCCGCCAATCCGGCTGGTAGTGAAGACATACCCTTAGAATCTAGATTGCCTGACTCTTGGTCTCTGAACTCAGTCCACTAAACTACTGCTGCCCGCCAGCCAAACAAAAGGATGGGTAAGGTAGGAATGTCAGGAGAATTTCTGGATTTAATGAATTAAAAATGTTAAAAGTGGAAAAATCTGTTGTAGAAACACCGTCACTTTTTGTTCTCTTCACTCTCAGAGAAGGAATTCATTTAAATCTGGCAGCACAACTTGTAAAGTATAGAAGAATTTCATACTTGATTTAGTCCAAACATGTAAAATTGGCAAGCATGTCCATTCATTTCCAAACTCTGTGTAGCGAACAAATGAGGCAATTCTGATCTTTCTTATCAAAAAGAACAAAGCTAGGACCCTGTATGTGTGCTGAAGTTGCTCAGTAGATGTATGTTAATGAAATCTAGCACTTTGGGGCAAGTTTACAAAATCTCTAATTTTCCACACATGTATAATATATATATATATATATATATATATATATATATGTTTGAATGTTATACATGTATATTTGGAAATGATCTGTTCAAGCAGACATTAATTTGTAGTTATATAATATTTTATGTTAAATTACTCTTCAGCTCTCCATGAATTTGCATGACATTTTCAGTATTGTTACATTGCTGGAATACCAGTGGAGCATCCTGTCCCAGAGGAAAGGATATATTTGTGTGTAAATAAGTAACTGATTTCTACTACCTGAGTTTATTCTTGAAAATACAAATCTATTTTTAAAAAAACTTACTGTTTGCCTTTGTATTCACTGTATGGCGATCAGTTCTTATGGCATTAAAGTTAGGAGAGCAAGGATGATCTTGTGGATAAAGTACTGTACTGGGATTTAAGAGATTTAGATTTGATTCCTAGCTCTGCCATAGACTTACTTTTGTGAACTTGACAAGTCAGACAAGCCCCGTTTCAGACAAACTTTTCAGCCCACTGCTATTCAGGGGATAATACTTCCTTTCTCCAATAATTTGTCTGTCTTGTCTATTTAGATTGTAAACACTTCAGAGAATGAGCTGTCTCTTATTACTGGTAAATACAGTGCCTTGCACAACTGAGCCCTGATCTCAGTTGGGACTTCTAGACACTACTGTAATACAAATAAATAATACATAATTAGCTATGCCTAAAATACAAGATCTTAGATGCAAATCTAAGAGAAATGCCTCTCCCATGGTATGCTGCACAAATTTCACAGTCTAGTAGTCTGAGGGACATGTCAAAATATGGGCCAGATCCTTAATTCCTGTGAATCCAACAAGCTCACTGAAGACAAGAAACGTAGGATCTGTGGCACAAAAAATGCAGAATTGGCCATATCTATCTACCTACCAGATATTACATGATGTGATGTAGAACCAGAAATGTTAGGGCCCAGTATGTAATTACTGAATTTATTTACCTTAAAGTTAATCGGCAAATGTATGTATTTAACTGCATAACATATTAAATGCATATCAGTCAGACTGCAACATATATTATTGTAGTATATACGGAATCTAGATGATACTCATGATTTAAATTCATAATTCAGTTTTAGAATATTTAATGTTCTATCCCCCCACTAGCTTTAACGACAACACTCTAAATGCAAAGTTGTATGTGTACATTCAGATCTAAATATAAAAAAAATTAAGAGTATTCAATATAAAAAATGCCTGAATCAGTCAACTGCTCCAAGTAAGGACTTACGTTTTAAAATATAATTTACAGTGTCTGGACTATGTCCAACTGATTACCAATTTTTTCTGCCATTTTGTCCCTTATTGTTTGAACATTACCATCATTATAGTTCTTATCTGGTCAAGAGATGGGCAAATGGCTCCCTCTGGTGCCAACATCAATACTGCTCTCTAGATTTCATAGATCTTACTGACTGTATTTCACAGTCTAACCGTCAGCAGGATCAGGTCCATGTATTTATAGAGTAGTCTCCTTTTTTTGTCATGGCTTCAGCCAGAAAATGCAGTTATGAACTTTTGATTCTTTAGTTTAACAGCATGAAAAGCAACATACAGAAATTAAGGTATCGTATATGCAGCATACTACAGGATTCGGCTCTTTTCTGGTATTTATGAATTTCCCTGTATTTTGAATAAAAAACAACTTAAAGTTAAAAAATATTTAATACTTTCTGAATATACAACTTTGCAAAATGGTGCAAGAGATAAAATTACCATTTGAGCCTCAGCTGCTTGCTATAATAATAAATTCAACATACTGGCTTATTTAGTTTAGATTAATTCATACATTTCTAGTGTTTGCATGTGTTAGAACTATGTTAGAAATTGCTTTCCCAATTTTCTGAAAGCCGTGCACTCTGGTGCCACAGTTATCAAGACTAAGGTCACAATAGGTTGCCAGGCCCTATTCTAAAATATTAGAGTAGGAAAAGGTTTATGACAAGGAAGATTAAAGCAACACATAACACAGCTCTGTGATAGTAAAGGGCCTGTCAACATTTCCATTACCATTCCTTATTATCATTGTGGATTGGGGTTTTTTTGTTATTATATTCTAAAGAATCCTAATTGCCAGCTGAGAGGCTCCATATTTCATGGAAATATGCTTACATCTAAGTAGGACACAAGTATGTTGGATATTCCTGTTTGTATGTCATAGCTAGATATGTGCCTAGATCACATCAGATCCAACCCTCTCACCCCAAATTTTGGGTAAATTGAGATTTGTATCGCAAGAACCTTGGGACTTGAGTCTCCCTTTAGTTATAACTACATCTTTTCTTTTCTTAATTTATTTAATGTTTCAACATTTTGCAAGCAGCTACTCCTTCATACATAATAGTTTGGAAAGAAACATGCTTGGAAACGGATGAAATACTTTTATTTGAAAATAGCATCTAGCATCTAGCATCTAGCATCTATCATGGGGGGGGAAGGATAGCTCAGTGGTTTGAGCATTGGCCTGCTAAACCCAGGGTTGTGAGTTCAATTCTTGAGGGGGCCACTTGGGGATCTGGGGCAAAATTGGTACTTGGTCCTGCTAGTGAAGGCAGGGGGCTGGACTCGATGACCTTTCAAGGTCCCTTCCAGTTCTAGGAGATGGGATATCTCCATTAATTTCTTTCTTTAAGTCACAATCCTGGAAGCCCTCCATATGCAATTCCCATGGTCTTAAAAAGGCAGCCCCGCCTAAGCATTAAGAGTCCATGGTAGCAGCACCACCTAGCAGCACAGGAGTGGAGGAACCCAGGCCCCCTCACTCCACTAGGTTCCAATCCAGGGGCCCTCTTGGGCAAGATAAGACCCCCACCATCAGGGCATGTCATGGCTGGTAGTTGTCCCTGGCAATCTGATCCATGGGTCTCAGAGGCTAGAGAGTCCCAGCTCCATGCAGTAGACCTCCCTTTGGGGATGCCTTCCTGGCATAGTCCTTCTGCAGCTGCGACTGCAGATCTGCCTCTCTCTGCCTGCCACCCTGCTGGTCTGAAGAGACTCCCTTTTATGTCCCTCACTCCTCCAACTGGAGAATGCCCAGCAGGCCTGTTGGGGTGGGGCTTCCCAGGCCCAGAGTTGTTCCTGCCCCCTTGACTCTCTCCAGGGTGGAGTTTATCCATCCCATCACAAACAGTACGTCAACACTTATCTATTTTAAATGACACAAGATTTATGCATAATAATTTTAAGAATAATTAACATTGCACTTTTCATCTTCAAAAGAACTTTACGGAGACTAATTACATCCAGCACCTCTGAAAGGTAGTCCTTTCACTGATGGGAAATTAACAAAGAGAGATTGAGTCTTGGCCTACACAGCCATGAAGGAGTGTAAGGGGTAAAAGACCACCCTCTCTTCGCCCTTAGGCCCATGTGCAGGCTAAGACCTTGGGGACAGGCATACAGGAGTAAGCAGGTGCAATGCACTTGTTACTCCCCTACCCAGAGCAGGTGGATGAGGAATGGGTGGGGAAAGGACAGGGAATGGTCCAAGCTTTTCTCTGCCCACCCAAGTCAGTGCCAACCAGTCCACCTGAGTCAATGTGGGTTTGTTATAATTTGATATTGGTATAAGCTTACAAGAAGTTACATCACCCTGTAGCAGGAAGGAAACAAAGAAGGAACTATGCCGCTCAGACGACTTGAGGCAAAAGCAATAATTATCCTTAAGTAGTCACAGAGGAAATCAGTATCTGAACCAGGATTAGAAAGAGTTCTTGACTCTCAGTTCTGGAGACCGTGTCTCTTTCTGGTAATATTTTTATCCTTCATTTTACACAATATTTTAGGGTGTGAAAAGAATGTCATCTACCAACGAGTGAAGGTGAACTCAAGCCACAAAGTTTGGATCCAGACCTGAACTTCATCTTAAAAGATTTTTTTTTTGGGGGGGGGGGGACAGTAATATGGAACCAGGAGCTTTTGGTTCAATCAGCCTCTTTTACAAAGCACTCAACCCTCACAGGAAATTCATGGTAGTTTATACAATACTGAGAGGATTGCAGGATTCTTTGTAGAATGTTCTCCACCGTTTACAAGTAGATTCCAGATAAGACTGCCATTATTTTTATGGAAGTGTCACATAAAACTTATGGGGAAAATAAAAAGAATGACATGAAATTTACAATAAAGTTGTTGAACTTATCTATACTCGAAAACAATAAAACTTGAAGGGTAGAGTGTTTTTTCTCTCCTAATAATCATACATACAAAAGCATAAGAGTCGCAAGACTAAAGCAGAGTAGGTGTGAGCCAAGAACAATGAAATCAACTGCTTTTGACTCTTCTGGAAACCACTCCTTACTTAAGTGTTAGTTGCAGTAAAGGCCCCCATTCAGTCGGCAGTCTCTTGACTTAAACAACCACTTTAAACTAAGGTTTCCCCTACAATTTGTTCAATCTGTAATTAAAAACCACCTTTACTTGGCAACTAAATATCACTTGTCTCTTGAATGGTTGCTCAAGGCAGGTT
Organism: Emys orbicularis; assembly: GCF_028017835.1. Classification (NCBI taxonomy): domain Eukaryota; kingdom Metazoa; phylum Chordata; order Testudines; family Emydidae; genus Emys; species Emys orbicularis. The sequence continues at coordinate 92,881,660 of NC_088691.1, read as the reverse complement.
GCACTTAGACGTTACTGTAATTTTTTATATTCAGCTTGCTGTGTTTGAAGAATCAAACAACTGAAACACAGAAAGTTAGAGTTAGATATACGTGTTTTCATATCAGATTACAAGTACATATATATAACAAAGTTGCACTCTAATTAAAAAAGAACGGCTCTCGTTCTAATCCCACAAACTGTATTAACACCAGTTTAACTCCACTGACTTAACTGAAGTTACTCCTTATTTACACTGGTGTAACTGATATCAGAATCAGGCTCATTGTGTGTATAATATTTGATACAGTACAGTATCATATAATATAACAGTGGTTCTCAAACTAGGGCTACTGCTTGTTCAGGGAAAGCCCCTGGCGGGTTGGGCCGGTTTGTTTACCTGCCGCATCCACAGGTTCGGCCGATCGCAGCTCCCACTGGCTGCGGTTCGCCGCTCCAGGCCAATCGGGGCTGCAGGAAGTGACGCAGGCCGAGGGATGTGCTGGCCGCCCTTCCTGCAGCCCCCATTGGCCTGGAACACCGAACCGTAGCCAGTGGGAGCCGCGATCGGCTGAACCTGCAGACGCGGCAGGTAAACAAACCGGCCTGGCCCGCCAGGGGCTTTCCCTGAGCAAGCGGCGGCCCTAGTTTGAGACCCGCTGGTATAGAATATACATTTACAGAGGAGTATATCAAAGCTATTAGGTTGTCCAGGGAGTCTCTGATTGCGTGATTCAAAAAAATTGCCCCCACATGCTCAGATTCCTTTGCATGCCAAGGAGATTTGCCACCCATTGCCTTGATCACTCTACTAGTATGTTTGCAGCCTATTTCTCCCCCCTTTACCTTATTTATTTAGGCCATGAGCCTGCAATGATCTCCGTGTGAGTGTAGAGGTCCGCTTGCCCCAGAGCTCACTGCAGGAACAGGTCCTTAGAATGAAAGCTGCTCAGGGTAGAGATTGTCTTTTATTGTGGGTTCGTACAGCACCTCGCACAATGAGGTGCCGATTCAGACTGAGGCCTCTGAGTGCTCTGGACTACAAATAGTAAATAATAATAAGTCCAGTGAATAGCTTTTCTTCCACAACTGAGAAACTTCAATTTTCATTGTACTGCCATTTTAACAATAAAATTGCCAGCTGGCTACAGCTTTCATCTGCTGTTCAGCCACTTTTAACTTTAGTTTTCTAATAAACATGCTTAATTGGAGGCATTCGGGTTTTTTTTCCTAGTTCAGATTTTTTTCTTAATGAAATATAAAAATTAAATATATCTCAGCTGGAGGTGAGGCTTTACTAAAATAAAAGATAAGTTAATTCTGCAGTAGGAACGCTGAACAAAGAGACAGAAATAGTCAAAATAAAATACCGCCAGCTAATGCAGGGCCTTTAAGATTTAGCATATACTTGCTTTTGTTTCTCTGAACTTTACGTTTACTGAGTTTTGGTAATTAACAATATGAAATATTAAGAAACAGATCATGCACACACACGCATCATACTTCATTTGAACACTTATTATGTCTACTTTAGGATGAGGTACAACGTGGAGCTGTCAAGTGGTGCCATTACCATAGAAACAGGAATAAACAATGACACCCTCAACACATTAAAATGACCACTTTGAAATATCTGCATTCATTTCTGTTAGTTTAGTGTCTCTATTTATTATTTCAAGACATAACATTGGATTTCTTTGTGACCTCAAAGCATGACAACAGCAATCTAAAGGGTAAAACAAAAATCAAACAATAAATGAGTGCAGGTATCACTGAAATGAAATAGTACTGATGACACTTCTAGGCAATATCATCATCATCATCTTATTCACCATTAGTTCACCATGCATATTTTACCACCCATGTTGCAATGGTGATCCTATATCTGGTTCACCTATGTACAAAGGCATCCAAATCTTTGTTTGCCAAGATGCTCTTTTGCCATACTCTCCAAAACTGTCCTCACACGATCGGAGTTTGGCCAGTGACTTGTCCTTTTTGATGACAAGACAGAGGTGCAAGCAATTCAGATCTTTGTAGGTTTCCTTTTCTTTCTTGCTCTGGTCATACAGCATTGTGTGCCAACTTCCTTGCTGCAGAGATTGAGGCTTGTCTGTCTCTCCCAATTTGGCAAGATCTTGATGGTGAACGTCAGAGTGCCCTTCAAGAACAGGACCCCGGCCTTCCACGGTGCCCGAGCTCGAAAGGTGGAGAAATACGCCCCTCTAGCTGAAACCTTGAGAGCTGGGGTTACGAGGTTCAGACACACATGCTGATGGTCGGAGCTCTGGGTGCATGGGACCCCAGTAACGAGTGAATGTTGAGAGAATGCAGAATCGGTCAGCACTACGCTCGGCTGATGCGACAACTCATGGTGTCGGACACCATCAGGTGGTCAAAGGACATCTACATAGAACACATCACCAGACATCGGCAATACCAGGAGGGATGAGCTGGAGTGCCAATGAGATGCGCAGTCAGGAAAGTAACTGAAATACTTCCCTTATGGATTGTATTCTACCCTAAATACTCAATTACTGAGGGACAATCTTCACTCATTGCTGTATTTGCTTTCCACAACCAACTCTCTGTATAACTTTTCATGAGTGATGTACCCAAATACTTAGATGCTAATATCTAAACTGTATTGTTAAATGTATTCACCTATATTTGGGTTATTGCTGATTATGCACTATATGTATCTTATGACTTTTAAAACAAACTTTGTATTTGTCTATAATCTAAGCTATACCCAGATGCACAGACACTCTTTTCTTAACCTGTGTACTATATAATTTTTTTAACATTAGCTTTAATAAAAATTTTAGCTCTGTTTGTTTTGACAATGGGGGGCATGGATCAGCATTCACTGTTGTATTCCCCATCAGTACTCAGCCCGGGCCGGGGAAGCTAATGATACAACCAGCAGACCAAACTTTGGTGATGAATCCTGGTCACGTGCCACCTAAGGCACACTGTGCATATGCTAAGAAGTTTTGACAACAATAAACACAGATTTCCTCCCCCCAACTATGAAATGGGGATGGCACAGTCACATTCTGTTAATGCGTGTGCAGCAGGAAGTAAGTTGCAGATGTCAGGAGTGAATGTGTCACAAATGGTATGCACAGGTCTGAAGTGATGCTTGTCAGTTGTGCTAGGGGTGCTGCCTGTTTCAATCCACATGTAATCTATGTGTTCCATTTTTGGAAATTAGTGAACAGCAAGGATCAAAACATCTGTATTAGGTAACCTAATTACTATGGGTCCTTTGACACCAAAAGACGCAAAAGCCACAATGGCATATGCAGCATGCAGAAGCGTCCTTCTGTCCACTTCCTCTTGAATGTTGCAGAAGTCTTGGGCTTCTTCACACCTCTACTGGTGATGAACTCTGCACCACTGGAAAAGTCGCCAGCAAGAAGGAGTGTTTGTGTTGGGTGTGCTCCCATGCTCCCAGGTGCAATCTGAATCATATATTCACAGAGGAATTTTACAAGTGACTGTTTCTTGGATGCCATGTTTAGAAACTTCTTCCATGGAGGCATGGGTCATCCATCAATTACCTGGTATTTCTTGCATCTAACCTTAGATCTTGCCCTGCACTGTCTTTCTGCATTTTTCCACAGTTACTGTTGTGATATCTGTCAAAGTCTTTGATTACAGAATTAATTTTGTCAAATCCTTGTAGGACCTGCCTCAAGTACTCAGCAGCCAATTCATCAAATGTGTGGAATTTGTCTCTAGCCATCATTTGTATGGCAGCCATGGCATCTCTGGCGTTCCCTGTGGTTTCTTTGTTGAATGCTTTTAGCTCATGGATTCTTTCAGCTTCAGCTTCCAGCTGATGCCCTAATTAAGCCTTGTCTGCTCTTCTCCTTGTTTCATCAGCATGGAAGAGGGCCATAGGCACAGATCCTAATGGGTGACTAAGAACAGTTGCCATTGAAACATCATCTCTGCATCTTGCTAAGGGCAGGGCTCTGTGGAAAACAATTTCTGAACTGATAGCTGCTGTGACTGTCCCTCTCTTGCCAGACTTAATTTGCTCAGCAAATATTTTGATGCCAGATTTCTTAACTGGCCTGGAGAAGCTACGTCTCCCATCAGAATCAAGTGAACCTCTCACAAATCTCACCGTTTGTTCTTCACCAACATCTGCTATTTTCATCTGAGACTATTGTACATCTGATGTTACATAAAGTCCAGTAGATATGTTGTTAAGCATCTTTGGATGTAATTCTGGATCAAATGGGTTTTTCATATTGTTGATGACATGGCTGATAAGAGCTATAACATGCTCTTCATCCCTCTTTAATGCAGAGGCAAGGACTTGTATGTGGACTTCGTCTTCATCACTACTTCTTGTTAGGCCACTTCTTTCTCTGACAGCTTTTGCATATTCATAATAGGAATATGTGTATTATTATCTCTAACACATACTGACCTGTGCATAAAAGTGTCACTGAATTGAAAAGCTAGCTTCTAGAATATTTCAAAGGCTGCATAGACATGCATAGGCAATTACAAATTAAAACCTTCTAAATGCTACTTTGTATGTACAAAAGCTTACAAATGGAGAAGCATTACAATAGGAATTCACATACATTTATATCTTCCCACTATGCAGTACAAACAGTGGGCATGCAATCTACTGTTACTGATGCACAACCTTCACTATGTGTGCACTCTGGTCAGTAAATTTCAACTGAAAATATAAAAATCACTTGTGAGATACTTTAACAATTAACAATGAGATACGAAAACATTTCATGTTGGTATATTGCAAAATGTTCATAGTCACCATTTTTGCCAGTGCTAAAAAGCTTCATTTCGGGGGGGGGGGGGGCTTGCCCATGCAAAATCAATACAAATCTTTTAATACATTGTTGTTTGTAGCAACATTGTTCTTGTTTGACCAATAAACACCACATTAGGGTGTTGAAATTAATATAAACAGTAACACGGGTAGTCATAGTCACGTTGTAGTGTTCCTGGAACTGTGCAAAAAAATGACACTCTTATTTTGGATACCATTGTTTCACCTTACCTACAGGCTTATGGTACCACTTGACAGCTCCACATCATACCTCATCTAACAGACATAAAATAAGCTTTCAATGGTATATGATGGGGTATGTGTAAAGTGGGTACATTAAACTCCAAAAATATGGCCCTTTTTGGAGAACTGCTGCACGCCTATATAGGTCCCTGCAGAATGATAAAGTAGTTCCATTGGATAACCAGGCAGTGCTGTGGGTTGTTTGACTCTTTTCCTCTCATCCTGTGACCATGCTTCCACCATGTGGGTTGGGGAGGAGGAGGCAACATACATTTAACTTGTAACCTAATAAGGACCTGATCCAGCTCCCACAGAAATCAGCACAAAGACTCCCATTGACTTCAATGGGAAGAGGATCAGACCCTAACTAAATAAAAATAGCTAGTATTTAAGAGTATTCAGTTATCTTAAGTTAAAAATAATGCCAGTTCCATTATGAAAATATAAAAACCCTCTAAAAAGCATCCTTCAGATGGCTTAATTTTTCTTACACTGTGTAAACATAGGTGCTACTACTGGTATTCCTGCTATTTATCCCTTTTTCATATAATGAGTTTATAGATATGAGAAACTGTCTAACACATCCAACTAGTTCTGACTAGTGCAATCCTGTATATTATAAAATGGCATTGGGAAACCTCGTGTTCTCACTGGCCAATAGTAGTGAAGATATCTAGCAGCTATGGTCCTGATTCTCCATACTTTCACTCCTGCTTTATGCTAAAAATCAATGAAGCCACATGACATAAAACAGTGTAATACAATGTTGACTCAGGTTTTACATTTGAGTTGGAACTAGTTTTGTTTCAAGCCGCTTCACAAATATCAGTGTGCCTCCAACAAATAATGGATATTGACCAGGAAGAATTTTCTAATTATATTCAATTAGTAGCTATTATATTTAATTAGTAGCAATCTGATCACCAATAAATGCTGGATATGTAATTTTCTCTCCAGTCAGGTATCTTCTTTCCAGCTTCCTCCCTGTTTCCTGTCCTCCCTTCTTTCTACTTTCACCTTCCTGCTTGACGCTTCATGCTCTCCACCACCTTCCTTCCCCTAGCTCTATCTCCTTCCTCCCACCTGCAGATGCATGAGCTTGCCTAGCCTCCATGGGTTCTCTGATAGCAGTCCCATTATCTGTTCAGGAAAGGTCTCTACTCCATAGGGACAAGACCTCTGACTCCTCTGCCAGCATACACACCAACCACGTAATTCCTCCCTTCCTTTGTTTGCTTGTTTTTTCAGGAGAGGACATACTCTGAGGCTTTCATTTTGGAACTACATTTTGAGGTGGAAACATACTTGAAGAAGAAATAAAACCATTTCTCTTTTTTTCCTCAATTTTTACAAAGGGTCTTCAGTGTGTGCGCATGTGTACATCATGCTCGGGTGTCGCCATTTCTCAGGGGGTTGCACAATATGATCTTGGGCATAATTGTCCTCAGGGAACATGGACAGTCTTAAAACAATTTGATCTCTCCCTACTTCCAAGCTATTTTATAATCAAAAGCAGAATCTTATTCCCTTCATCAGCACTTACAAAATCCTAAATCTGTTGTTTGACAAAATGTATGACCCCACTTAAATTGCCCTTCTTAGAATGAATGTCAGCATTTTGGCCCTCTGTGGCATATGTTATGGAAGACACTGGTAGGCCAGCTTGTTTAGTCATACAGCAAACTACTGTAAGGACCCCACCATGGGCCATCGGCAGAGTCTGAACCCCAGACTTTCAGCTTGCAAAGCCCAGACCTGTAATACATGAGTTAAAAGGAGTAATTCCATTAGCGGGCAGCAGCAATAGGTTGTTATCCTCTGTGCAGACAAGCCACTAGAGGATGAGCTAGGGCAAAGAATAAAATTCCACAGCAAAAAGTAAGATTAGTGCTGCCAGATTAGTATTCACTCGTAACACCACAATGGCATAAAGACCCCATATGCAGAGTTGGAACTGCCCCACCGCAATGGGGATACCACTGCCAGTATAGTATGCAAACCATCAGTATTGCCCAGATAGGTGGGGGAATACGAATGCCTGAAAGGTTTCTGTTGTCCCATATGGTGGAGGCCACATTATCTATGGCTTCCATATCACACACTATCTCTTGCTCAGACCAGGTTTGTCCGCCCCTTGCACTTCCCTGGCCTATTGATGGAATGGTGAGGCCAATTTGGGATCCTGTAACCTTAGTGGGAGTTTTGCAAGATGTCTGCAAAAGGGGGTGCTCTGGCTCCATGTTTCCCATCTCCATGTTTCTTTCAAATAAGTCTATTTTGGAGAAGGTACCATTTCATTGTCCTGTATCATTCACTGCTTTCCTTCTCCAGATCTGTCCTATATATTGCAATATTTGCAATTTTTCCAAATGTTTAACCTCCACCTAGTGGGTAGTGCATGGAACCAGAAGTCAAGAAACTTGAGTTCTATTTACAGTTGCCACTGAATTGCTGTCTGACCTTCCATAAATCACTTACTTTTTGGGGGGCCTATTTTCCCATCAACAAAAGTTGGGATATTGATAATAATAATAATTATAATTAATAATTATAATAATAATACTTACCCACAACTGTAAAGCACTTGGAGATTTTCAGATAAAAGGTATTATATAAGTGCAAAGTATTATTAGTAACCATTTGAATATAGGTACAACAAATCAATGTATTTGATAATGAAAAACCTGGGGCCCAGTACTCGCACTGCAGGGTATAAATAACTCCATCCTGTGATGTTACTCATATCAGGTCCCTGTAATATTGTTCTTCCTCTAAAAGATGTTCCCAGTGCTAACTTAACAACAAGAACAAAATGGGAAACTATATTTTACCTCTACCAGAAATTATGCCTAGAGATTTAATTTAGCATGCACTAGATCAGCAATGTTCTCTATCCAGTAATGAAGTACTATGTTGACTTATGAACTTGAGCAGTTGCCTGAAACTGACTGTCACTTTAGGAATGGTTATCATCACAGCATATGTACCACTGAGATCTAGTCTTGTTGCACCAGATAGAGTGATTGTCTAAATGTTCAAGGAATGTTCAAGTTAAAATGATCAACAAAGTTCTGCAAACACTGACTTCATGATTCCATAATTAAATCACAGGCAAATGTAGAACAAAGAACAAAGAACCCCACAGCAAGCTTAACAATGTGAAGCTCAGATGGATATGCCAATTACAAGTAACCAGTTAATATTGCTAAATATTACTGAAGTTAAAAAGAAGGAAATTAAAAGAGTAGAATTAAAAATAAACCTGCCCTTACTGCAGGATAGGGGTGGGGTGGTTTTTTTTGTTTTTTGTTTTTAAACCAGTGAGGTTAAAAGAGGGTGGCTAGCTTGTTTTGGAGTTCAATGGGTTGCATAGTAACTCATTTTGAAAAAAACTCTTTGGTCCCTTCCAGTCCTAAGTAAGGACAACTGGTTTGGGCCCAATGTTTCTGAGAGCATTCGGGTTAATACAAGTTCTAAAACTTTGATCCAAGAAGTGTCAGAGAAAATGTGGTAAGCCAAAAAATGTTGCCACCATATAAATCATGAAATGGATTCTGAAATCCTTATTCTTCCTTAGAAGCACCTTTACTCTGCCAGTAGTCCCATTGAAGACAATGTTATCAGAATCTGCACATACACATTTTACAGAAAAAATACAAGGTAATGTTTTGATTAAAAAATCCATTTCTTTGACTAATTGTATTATGTTCAATAGTAGCCCAGAGAACCATATGATGAATTGAACCTACTTTTGTAATCATGCTTTTCCACAATGATTTGTCAATAACATGAAATGGAATTCCAATTGAACACTGTGTGAGATATACTTAAAATAAATAATCAAAGTCACCTTATTTACAAGTGTTGTCTCTACCACCAGCTACAGATTGTTTTAAAGATTACTAAAGAGAACTGAAGGGAAACGTAGGTAAATTCAAGTCCTGTGCTTGAGCAATCTTTTAAAACAGCCAGGCTTCATTCTTCTACAATAGTGTGTTCCCAACCGTCAAAAGAGTGGCTTTAATTTTTTATTTCAATTTTGGATACATCCTAAATGTAAATGATGGATAAAAAAACCCCAATCATTGAATAAAGAAAAAGGTGAAAATAAAGTCAAGGGAAAGGGATAACATGAAAAAGGAGCTTTCCCCTCAGCACTGCAGGAGCATTAATATATTCTGCTGGAAGACTGAACACCACAGCGCCTGCTTATATTTAAGAGGATTGGAAAAGCTAACGACAGAATCAGCAAGCTTACAAAAAACATTTACTATTTCTTTTAATCAAAACATGTAATCAGAAGGCCTAAGTGATGATTACCTTCTTCTTTCAGTGTAAGTCACTGAAGCAGGCTGTTAGGTGGACTTCAGCTCCTGTCTATGCCAAGGACAATGTAAATATTACAACACTGAAAAGGTATGGTCAGGCATTACCCTTATTTCCAAATAAACTCTCCTCTGTAGGCTGGCCTGTTGCTAGATTACAATGGTTGTCTAAAATCAAGATCTATTCACTGAACTCCATAGAATGTGAGACCCACAGAAAGAAACATCCACCTTTTGTTAAGGACACCTTTATTACCAAGAACCTTTTAAGTATCAGAGGGGTAGCCGTGTTAGTCTGAATCTGTAAAAAGTAACAGAGGGTCCTGTGGCACCTTTAAGACTAACAGAAGTATTGGGAGCATAAGCTTTCGTGGGTAAGAACCTCACTTTTTCAGATGCAAGAGAAGAAGTCTTGCATCTGAAGAAGTGAGGTTCTTACCCACGAAAGCTTATGCTCCCAATACTTCTGTTAGTCTTAAAGGTGCCACAGGACCCTCTGTTACCAAGAACCTTTTAGTAATTGTTGAGTGTAATTAGTTATTCGGGGGATGCTGCAAAAGGCTAAAGTTACCCTTACTAGAACACAATTTATTTAGATTATTTATAGACTGCTGTATTGTTAGCATTCATATATTTCTTTGTTTTAAAAGGAAAAAACCATTAAATCCCATAATAAGCTGAATATTTCTACAGTTGGCTGCTAACTGAAATTCTTACCCCTCAAGTGCCATGTGTATCATTAAATAGGATCTGGAGAAACAAAAATAACTAGAGCAAGTTGATCGAGACCGAGAGAATCTCTAATGTTTGAGAATGAAGAGCGGGCCAGTATTCTGAGTCCCACCCCACCCCCAGGTATAATGATGCCCTGATAGCACAGCTCTGTCCAGAATGAATGTCCAGTCGGTGCAAAGTCACAACCCAATTTCATTTAACATGCAAGGCAGGTGCTTTTCCATCATCCCCACCACACATGCTGCTGAGCCCGTACAGAACATTTTACATGTTTGGATTACATTCCTGGGGGAGAAGGAAGGTAACTGCCTAATAATGCAGCGTGCCTGAGAACTACCCGAGCCGGGAGGGCTGGGGGAGGGAGGGAGGGAGGAAACTCTTGTCCTTACAGGGGCTTCAAAAGGAAATGCAGAAACTTTAGGGCGGGGGTGCATGCCGGATTAGTGTAAAGGGGGGAGGGACGGGGCTACCCAACAGGAGAGCAGGGGCAGAATGCGGTTTCTCCGCGTGTGTGCTGGAGCGATCTCTCCTTCCCTTTGTGGCCAGATCTCTTCCCTCGCCTCCTCCCTGTGGGTATCCCCCCTCCCCAGTACGGCCTTTCCTGGCTCTCCTTTATCTCCGCTACCCATTGGCTCTGTCTCCGGCTCCTTCTCCGCGCTGCAACTCACTAGCGAGCGCGCCGCACTGAGGCTGCAGCGGCCCCAGCACTCGCCTTGCGTCGGTCTCTCGCCCACCGAGGCTTTTCCTGACTCTCTTGATGAATCCCTCCTCGCCCGCACAGACACACACACACACACACACACACATACACACACCTCGGCTAGCTCTCCCCTATACACACATGCACAGACGCACACAGCAGCCACTGGACATTCAGGGGTCAAGCGATCATACGAGAGAAAGAGGGGGAGCCGCAGAAATCTCAGCGCAAAGCAGCGATGAACAAACAACGGAGGAAGGGGAATTTAGAGGAGATGAGATTTAGGGAGCCACCGGAGGGGAAGCCAAGAATTCACAAATCGCCAAGGCAGCGGGCAGCAGGGCGGATTGACACTGGTAAAAGAAAGTCCCTCATACTGAAATGACATACCAGAGTCTGGTCTGGAGCAGGAAACGTGTTGGTTACTCATGGAGATGGAGCACACACCGCAGAAAGATTCCCCTTATCCTCCCATCTGAACCCTAACATCCACGATTCAGTCTCCTCTTGGTAACTCTTGCTAAGATGAACCTCCCAGTTAAATTAATTTGCTTTTAGTGGAGGGAGAACCTGCATTTTTTTTTGTTCCACTGTCGAGTTCTCCCCTGGGGAATTTTAACTACTTATCTTTCCTTTTTAAATGCAAATAAAGGCTTTTGTGGGCAATTTTCCACAGGGCTTTTCAGAAATACTGCCCTGCTCCAGCAAGTGCTATCAGGAGATTTATTTTAAAACAGAAGGTGGGTGTTTTAAAACAGTTACCAAATATATTCCAAACATGTGCACAACCAACAAACTCTTAGATATAGCGATGCAAGTAGCTGCGAATATCAATATTCACGGAAGAAAGCAACCATATGCATTATAAAAACTCAAAAGGACGAGGGGATTTGCCACAGAAAAGGCAAAGAAATCAGCCCAGCTGCTCTGAAAAAGAAGTTATTGGTAACCCATAGCAAATGCTGTTGCCTCAAATAGCTCACCCTTACCTTATCTCTACTGCTCGTTTGCACCTGATCGGCAACCATAAGTACTTCGAGGTACTCAATGTGAAGCTAAATTGATGGCTGAATTTAAGCAATTTCTTCATGCGCCTCTTTTATAGGCTCAAAAGAATAATGTTATGACTGTCCTCTTCAGTATCCATTCGCTCCCCAAAGAATTCCAATTTTCTTGAAAGAGGCAAAAACATATATATGTCTACATACAAACGGGTACTGTAATATATCCAAAAGGGGGGGGGGGAGGGGGAAATCAGAGAGGTGTCACTACAAACTTGGCAAGCAAGACGTATCCACGGATTTCCTAGCAGGAATGCAAAAAACTGATGCAAAATACAAAATTCCCAGGGAGATTTAGAAGCAAAAACGCCACACTGGAAAAATGCATGAAAAGAGCACAAACGGGATGGTTGGACAAATCTTTCCTAGCTATACATCCGTCAGCAAAGTGAGCAATCGCCTCCCAAATCCGAGCCAGTGCAGCTGCTGCAGTGGAGTTGCTTTCTCTCTCCCCGATGCTGCTGCTACCTGTAGACACACACACACACACACACGCACGCACACACACAGGGACCCACAGCTGTGCAACATGCACGCTGCTGCTGCCTGTGCAAAAACGAGGAGCAGGTTAACCAATTAGCAACGTGCCTCCCTTTCCCTTCCTCCTCTGCTCCCTCACAGTGGGGCCTGGATTCTGGGGGGATCCCGCGCGCGTGTGTGTGTATGCGTGTGCGTCCTGCTCGCGCGCTCTCTCCCTCTCTCGTGTCTCTCTCACACTCCCTCTCTCCTGGCTCTAGACTTGGCCAGCAGCAGAGTGGTGGCAGCACTGAGGGTGAAGGGCCCAGACGTCAGATGTGACGTGCACCAAAGACACAGAGATGCACGTGAGTGAGGAGAAGCAGCAGCAACAGCAGCTGAAAGCCTCTACCACTGAAAGTTTCCCCAGACCCGTTGGTCTATCTGACCACTTTCCCCAGCTTCCTCCCCCTTTATTTTTCCAGGCTTTAAACGCAGGAAACAGGACCACCAGGACAGGGAATCCATACAGCATGATGGGATGCTGGGGGGGGAGGTGTCTGCTTCAATTTGTCCCCATCTCTAGCCCTTTCTCCCCCTCTAAGTTCAGGAACAGAGGTTGTCCGACAGAAAAACACATCATCCAGTCAGTCCGTTTGTCCAATATTGTGTATGGAGAAAGAAAAAAAACAGCTCTACTGATCACCACCTCCCTTCCCTTTTTCCATTCTCTAGGTGCAGGAGCGCGTTAAACAGGCAAGAAAGCCCATCACTCACTATGACATATTCCAACATCATGCTCTTCCCCTGCAATGCCCATTGCTAATGGTGGTATGTGTGTATTACATGTACACCCTATGCCCCACCCTATAATGACCATAATCAGTTCAGTTCCACACGAGCGCCTGAAACACCCAGCCTCATCTTTCCTACCTCTTTTTCCAGTCTCCATTGTACATTTGTCTGAGAATTTCCAAGAGCTTTATCCATTTTAATTAATGGGGATCCACAGATCCTCTAGTATAGTATTAATTACTATTATCATTGCCCATAGACCAAATTTTACAGGTGGGTCGATGGAGGCCGAGAGGCTAGCTAGCAGGTCACACAGAGGCAGTGGCAGAGCTGTGAATAGCATCTAAGAGTCCTATCTTCCAGTTTTGTCTAATGCAGGCAGCTGCATCAGAGCAAAATGGGCCCTGGTGCCACTTTAGCCAGTAAATTACCTTGGTACCAGTGCAAGCTCATTTTATACTAGTACAGTACTTCCATAGTGGAAGGATTGTACCACTGGTGATACATTGGTGTTATGACCCCAATGCAAAAAAATCCCAGAATAGACAAGGGACAAAGTCTCTTGCTTTAACTACTATTATTGTTATAGCTTCATAAACATGCATGATGCTGAACGAACAGATACAAGAGAGTCCCTGGCCTGAAGAGTTTACAATTTAAGTTAGGACTTGACTTCAGTGAATAAGACATTGGGGAGGTCAGGGCAAAGGGGAAAATAATGAATGCAAATCAAGAATAAACAGCAGTATCATATGGTGCTACTTGATGAGCCCGGAAGACCTCTATATACCCCTGTTTGAGAACTACTGGCTTAAGATATGTCTACACTGCAGTGTAAGCCCAGCAGGCTTTGAACACAGAATCAAGCCACCCTCCCCTTTCCATTTACACACAAATTATGCTAACCCAGCCTGAGCCCAGACATCTACACTGCAATTTGATAGCCCTGGCCACAGCTGGAGTCAGCTGAGATAGACCAGCTTCCAGTGCTTTATTGCAGTGTAGACATACCTGAACAGGGAAGCAGAGACTAAATCCTACAGGCCCTCGAAAACCACTCAACACTTTCTTGCGAAAGAAAATGTGACACAGCATTTCTTATTGAGCGAGACAGGTAAACCCAACATCACAGCCCAGCAATTCGTTATATTGCTGGATTTTGTGTGTAAGTGTGGTCTGTCTCAAGAGTGTGATTTCGAACAAAGTAAAGTAGGGGAGGAGGGACATAAGGCTGAGCCCAGCAAAGATTCCTCACAGTTCCTGTGTGAGACAAGCATGCACAAAAGCTATTTATAGAAAGGGCAAAATATCACTGCTGAGAAATCGGTGCAATTGGATGAACAGATGGAGTGAAATGTTTTATTCTTTAATAGTAGTGCTGGATGCAGAGCAGCCTGGAAATCCTGCAGATATACCAAAAGGTATCACACATGGATGTGTTCAAGTATGGGATTTTTTAGCGCTGGAGTCCATGTAACATATGGGGTTCTAAAGCAGAAATCTGTCCAGCAATCCCAAAAGTTTGGTGCATGGAAATGCCTTTTTAACAGCCATACAAAACCTTGATTTATCACCAGGAGAAATGTACATGACTTTTGAATATATGAGCACTCTCTCTTTAGTGCCTGTTTCCAATGGCTGAGAAAGCAGGTCCAGATTCTCCCATCTGCTGTATGGCATTGAGGGAGGCAAAATGAGCCAGAAGAGCCCCAAATACATGGGCTGGTGGAAGTAGTACCTCTGCTATACTTCCCCAGTCTCAGAGAAATGGAGTCCCCCAGCCACTACCCTGCCCCACCCATAAACACACATAAGAAATGGGTGGTTCAGGCACCTGCAGCTTTGTGGTGAGGGGACCTACATGTGTGGAGGAGAGAGAGAGAGCTGGGGAGAAGCTACATGGCATGCTCCCCCCCAGGCTGTGTGAATTTCTCCTGGAAATCTGCATAGTTGTTACTGCTGATGGAAGCAGCAGTATCTATCCTTCACCTTCAGACCCATTTGAGAAAGTAGTAAGTTGCAGATACCAGAGAATCCAAGGCAGTGTTGCTTCTCTAAGGGAGCTGTGAGACGGATGTGGCAACATCCTGCCACATCCTTGGAAGACTTTATTGAATTATCTTTAAGTGTCTTTGGGGTCCATTGGATTAAATGAGCAATTTATGTATTACTATGGACTGGGATTGTATGTAACCTTTGTACAAAAACCCAGCCTTTTGAAGCCAAGCCCTGAGGAGAGGGTGATCCAGAGACTGGAAATCAAAGGGCAGAGCTGTATAAAGAAACAGGCTGATGTGTCCAGGCTCAGTTCTGGTTCTGAATTTGTAATCACGGGGGGTGGGAGACCCACCGTTGTGAGTTTTGAAGGACTGACACCTACCAGAGCCCAAGTCTGGAGTTAGGGTTGATCTTTGATAAGCTTGTTAGTATGCGTGTAGGTTCTTTTATGCTTTTTAATATGTTGTCTCTGTAATGCTTTCATATTCGGAATAAATGTGCTTATAAAAAGCTGCATGGTAACTTATAACTGCGGACAATTATGCTATACATTTGCCTTTCAAGAGAAAGCAAATGGCAGATGCTGGCTGGTTAGGAATACCACACTGTAGGCAAGGAATGGTACTGCCTGGGAAAACCCCAGTCAAGAGGGACACAGCAGGGCCGGCCTTAGGATTTATGGGGCCCTATGCAGTATTATTAAACTGGTGCCCCTCTGCCCAATGGCAGCCTGGGCTCGCATGTGAATTTTAGATAAGGGTGGGCTTTTGAAGGATTTATTTAAAAAATTATATGTGTAAAGATCCAAGCATTTAAGGCTAAAGATGAATACTCAGATTGTGCATCTAAAAATCTATGCAAGGATTTTTTGAGATGTGATTTTATCATCTTCAGCAACACACTAATGAAATGTTTTTAAAGCAAATTTTAAACTAAAGGTCCTGTAGACTAATATGTTCTGAGTAAATATTACAGTAATGCACAACTGTTTTTGTCAGTAAATTCAGGAAGTGACAGTATATACCTGGGGGTTGGCAAATGCCCGTTAAATGGCTTCATTACCACTTGAATGGCTCTGTAACAGTTTCAATGTTAGGTTTCAGAGTAGCAGCCGTGTTAGTCTGTATCCGCAAAAAGAACAGGAGTACTTGTGGCACCTTAGAGACTAACAAATTTATTAGTCTCTAAGGTGCCACAAGTACTCCTGTTCTAGTTTCAATGTTGTGCTAATAAGTCTGGCAGGCTCTCTCACTTTTAAGTACTAAGTAGGTCCCCTCCAGAGGAAGACTCACCACCAGGCGGGAGCCTACAGGAAGGGTCAGAACAGGGATAGGAAGAGGCGGGACGGTGGACAGTAGGACCCAGGGGTGCCCCAAATTTTTGGGTGCCCTACGCAGCCATGTATGCTGCGTAGGGTGACCAGATGTCCCGATTTTATAGGGACAGTCCCGATATTTGGGACTTTTTCTTATATAGGCACCTATTACCCCCCACCCTCTGTCCCGATTTTTCACATTTGCTATCTGGTCACCTTGCTGCATATGCCTAAGGACGGCCTTGAGAGACACAGATCTCTGCCAAAGATGGCTGGGAGCTGCAAGCCTTTCAATGGGCGTCCTTGGTAGACCATGGAAGGGAAAGATGGGTGCAGTTGCCCTGAACTGTGACAAGCCATGCTGCCCAAAGGAAGAAGGGCATTATGAGAGCTGCAAAGGGGTCGAGGCGATACAAAGGCTACATTTTCTGAAGCAGTCACTTGTTCGGGGTGCCCAACATGAGACATCCATCCATTGAGGTACTTACATGATCCTAAAAAATAACAGGAGTACTTGTGGCACCTTAGAGACTAACAAATTTATTAGAGCATAAGCTTTCGTGGGCTACAACCCACTTCTTCGGATGCATATAGAGTGAACCATATATTGAGGAGATATATATACACACACACATACAGAGAGCATGAACAGGTGGGAGTTGTCTTACCAACTCTGAGAGGCCAATTAAGTAAGAGAAAAAAATCTTTTGAAGTGATAATTAAGATGGCTCAGTACAGACAGTTTGATAAGAAGCAAGTGTGAAAATACTTACAAGGGGAGATAGATTCAATGTTTGTAATGGCTCAGCCACTCCCAATCCCTATTTAGCCCTGAGTTGATTGTGTCTAGTTTGCATATCAATTCCAGCTCAGCAGTCTCTCGTTGGAGTCTGTTTTTGAAGTTTTTCTGTTTTAAGATAGCCACCCGCAGGTCTGTCAAAGAATGGCCAGACAGGTTAAAGTGTTCTCCCACTGGTTTTTGAGTATTATGATTCCTGATGTCAGATTTGTGTCCATTAATTCTTTTGCGTAGAGACTGTCCGGTTTGGCCAATGTACATGGCAGAGGGGCATTGCTGGCACATGATGGCATATATCACATTGGTAGATGTGCAGGTGAACGAGCCCCTGATGGTATAGCTGATGTGATTAGGCCCTATGATGGTGTCACTTGAATAGATATGTGGACAGAGTTGGCATCGGGCTTTGTTACAAGGATAGGTTCCTGGGTCAGTGTTTTTGTTCAGTGATGTGTGGTTGCTGGTGAGTATTTGCTTTAGGTTGGGGGGTTGTCTGTAAGCGAGGACAGGTCTGTCTCCCAAGATCTGTGAGAGTAAAGGATCATCTTTCAGGATAGGTTGTAGATCTCTGATGATGCGCTGGAGAGGTTTTAGTTGGGGGCTGAAGGTGACAGCTAGTGGTGTTCTGTTATTCTCTTTGTTGGCCCTGTCTTGTAGGAGGTGACTTCTGGGTACTCGTCTGGCTCTGTCAATCTGTTTTTTCACTTCAGCAGGTGGGTATTGTAGTTTTAAGAATGCTTGATAGAGATCTTGTAGGTGCTTGTCTCTATCTGAGGGATTGGAGCAAATGCGGTTATATCTTAGAGCTTGGCTGTAGACAATGGATCGTGTGGTGTGTCCTGGATGGAAGCTGGAGGCATGTAGGTAAGTGTAGCGGTCAGTAGGTTTCCGGTACAGGGTGGTATTTATGTGACCATCGCTTATTAGCACAGTAGTGTCCAGGAAATGGACCGCTTGTGTGGATTGATCTAGGCTGAGGTTGATGGTGGGATGGAAATTATTGAAATCATGGTGGAATTCCTCAAGGGCTTCTTTTCCATGGGTCCAGATGATGAAGATGTCATCAATGTAGCGCAAGTAGAGTAGGGGCATTAGGGGACGAGAGCTAAGGAAGCGTTGTTCTAAGTCAGCCATAAAAATGTTGGCATACTGTGGGGCCATGCGGGTACCCATAGCAGTGCCGCTGACTTGAAGGTATATATTGTCCCCAAATGTGAAATAGTTGTGGGTGAGGACAAAGTCACAGAGTTCAGCCACCAGGTTAGCTGTGACATCTGCTAAAAAAACTCCCTGACAAAGCACAGGAACAAATCTGTACAGACACATGCCTAGAACCCCGACCAGGGACATTCTATTTGCTACCCAAGATCCATAAACCTGGAAATCCTGGACGCCCCATCATCTCAGGCATTGGCACCCTAACATCAGGCTTGTCTGGTTATGTGGACTCTCTCCTCAGACCCTACGCTACCAGCACTCCTAGCTATCTTCGAGATACTACTGACTTCCTGAGGAAACTAGAATCCATCGGTGATCTTCCAGAAAACACCATCCTGGCCACTATGGACGTAGAAGCCCTCTACACCAATATTCCACACACAGATGGACTACAAGCTATCAGGAACAGTATCCCCGATAATGTCACAGCTAACCTGGTGGCTGAACTCTGTGACTTTGTCCTCACCCACAACTATTTCACATTTGGGGACAATATATACCTTCAAGTCAGCGGCACTGCTATGGGTACCCGCATGGCCCCACAGTATGCCAACATTTTTATGGCTGACTTAGAACAACGCTTCCTTAGCTCTCGTCCCCTAACGCCCCTACTCTACTTGCGCTACATTGATGACATCTTCATCATCTGGACCCATGGAAAAGAAGCCCTTGAGGAATTCCACCATGATTTCAATAATTTCCATCCCACCATCAACCTCAGCCTAGATCAATCCACACAAGCGGTCCATTTCCTGGACACTACTGTGCTAATAAGCGATGGTCACATAAATACCACCCTGTACCGGAAACCTACTGACCGCTACACTTACCTACATGCCTCCAGCTTCCATCCAGGACACACCACACGATCCATTGTCTACAGCCAAGCTCTAAGATATAACCGCATTTGCTCCAATCCCTCAGATAGAGACAAGCACCTACAAGATCTCTATCAAGCATTCTTAAAACTACAATACCCACCTGCTGAAGTGAAAAAACAGATTGACAGAGCCAGACGAGTACCCAGAAGTCACCTCCTACAAGACAGGGCCAACAAAGAGAATAACAGAACACCACTAGCTGTCACCTTCAGCCCCCAACTAAAACCTCTCCAGCGCATCATCAGAGATCTACAACCTATCCTGAAAGATGATCCTTTACTCTCACAGATCTTGGGAGACAGACCTGTCCTCGCTTACAGACAACCCCCCAACCTAAAGCAAATACTCACCAGCAACCACACATCACTGAACAAAAACACTGACCCAGGAACCTATCCTTGTAACAAAGCCCGATGCCAACTCTGTCCACATATCTATTCAAGTGACACCATCATAGGGCCTAATCACATCAGCTATACCATCAGGGGCTCGTTCACCTGCACATCTACCAATGTGATATATGCCATCATGTGCCAGCAATGCCCCTCTGCCATGTACATTGGCCAAACCGGACAGTCTCTACGCAAAAGAATTAATGGACACAAATCTGACATCAGGAATCATAATACTCAAAAACCAGTGGGAGAACACTTTAACCTGTCTGGCCATTCTTTGACAGACCTGCGGGTGGCTATCTTAAAACAGAAAAACTTCAAAAACAGACTCCAACGAGAGACTGCTGAGCTGGAATTGATATGCAAACTAGACACAATCAACTCAGGGCTAAATAGGGATTGGGAGTGGCTGAGCCATTACAAACATTGAATCTATCTCCCCTTGTAAGTATTTTCACACTTGCTTCTTATCAAACTGTCTGTACTGAGCCATCTTGATTATCACTTCAAAAGATTTTTTTCTCTTACTTAATTGGCCTCTCAGAGTTGGTAAGACAACTCCCACCTGTTCATGCTCTCTGTATGTGTGTGTATATATATCTCCTCAATATATGGTTCACTCTATATGCATCCGAAGAAGTGGGTTGTAGCCCACGAAAGCTTATGCTCTAATAAATTTGTTAGTCTCTAAGGTGCCACAAGTACTCCTGTTATTTTTGCGGATACAGACTAACACGGCTGCTACTCTGAAACCTTACATGATCCTAATCAATCACTATAGTATCTGCATGCATAGGTGTTTCAAATGGGGCATCTAGACACATAAGCACCCAAAAAAGTGTGGCTCTGGCTGGTTTCAAGAGCTCATCCCACATGCCCACAGCTCCTTCTTCATGATCGCTTAAGCCCTTCCACTTTGAGTTTCCCCAGCATGTTCTCTTCAGTGGGGGGAACTTTCTGGAGATTTCTATGTGGTTTCTCCACTCCATCCATCTCCTGCAGGTTTTTCTGTGGGTGGAAGATTGAATGCAAGGCAGTTGCACATATCAGTTCCTCCTTTCATCATGAGGGTGATTCGTCAGGTTTAGCCTCAGGGGTATTTCTCATACCTTCTCTTTACTTGTGATGACAAAACAGGATTGTAGACATTTTCAAGTCCTTCCCAGCTCCTACACCTCTTCCTGTAGATTTATATAGAGAGCAAGAGGCTGTAATTCAGCCAGTAGCTAAACAGCTCACAAGGACAACATAAAGTCACTTTATTAACACAAATTTAGCCCTCCTCAGGCTGTAATCACAGTTCTCTGTGCTAGCCTGTGGGTCTTGCCAGGTTCTTTAACACTCAGAGAAACCTCGCTAGAATTTATACAGAATAATGGGAAATAATTGCCTGTTTTAATGTCTGAAAGAGAAAGAGAGAGAGAGAGACTTCTAAACCTAATGTAATCAGCTCTGCTTTATGAGACTGAGAAAATGAAGGTGCCCAAAACATGACAAAGAAAATGATATGCACATAAGTAGAGGGAAGAAAGCTGCATAATAAAGCTGTCTTTTGTAACTGTCCAAGAGAGACTGAGAAGGCTGAAAATGAATTACTGCAGAAACAGACTTACAAAGAAAACTGTCAACTTGTTTAGTTCCCCAAATTCGCATCCTTGTGCAAAATGGTTATATAAGGGGCAGTGTGGTCCAGTGTTATGGTGGGAAGGGAGGATGAACTGAAGGTCAGGAGACTTGAGTTTCGTTCCTGTCTTTGTCACCGACTCAGTGTGTGACTAACTTTTCTGCCTCTATAAAAATAGGGATGATAATACTCACCCATCCTTGTAAAGAAGAATTTTAAGATTCTTGGTTAAAGGAGCTATATAAATGCACATGGAAATATTATGCATATGGTATGGTAAAAATTTCAATCCGGAGTGCAAAGCTAGACTCTTAAGTTAGTATAAGCACCAAAATAAAAATGGTTCGACTTTCAGAGGTGTGGAGCATCTGCAACTCACATTGACTTCAGTGGGATTTGTGGGTGCTCAGCACTTCTGAAAATAAAGTAAAAAAGTTAATTTAAGTGCCTGAATATGGATTTAAGAGTAAATTTAAGAATTCAAGTTTTATCATTTTTGTCTATATCTCTAGATCTCATTCTCTGTGCATCTTCCTGGAGTCATTACTCAGCCAAAACTTTCACTGACTCTACCAGGAGCTGGCTTGGTCGCAAAGACAATGGGCATTGAGATCTAAGAATTCTAGAAGTGTGAACAAAATGTTTGGATTGTTAAAGACTGAATTTTCAAGCAAGGTTGTTTGTTTTTAAACAATAAGGTTTCCCCCTCCCCCACCCCCATTAAAAAAAATATAAGCAGATGCCCTCAAGGATTAAATTCAAAGCCTAAAAAAGCTGACAGTACCTTTCAATAAAAATTATGTATAATATGGTACTAAAGGTGCTATATAAATATAATAGAATATGTGGGGCATACTGCTTACTATAACATTCCTGCATTTAGTGCTTACTGCTTTAAAAGGGTAAAGATACTTTACTCCCTTCTGTTATTAACATGGACATAGCAGTGTTAAAGGGCTCATATTGAGTAACCAGAAACCATTACGTAAAGAGGAAACAAATGCTGATGTGTTGGGATTCTGGTGTGATTTGAGGTGGCTGCGCTTTTCGCCTCACTGCAGTTGTCTCACCATCACTCTTACTTTTAACCTTTATATGGAGAACATAAGAAACACTCATGAGCATTTGGTGTGTTAACTCTCCTTAAATTCATGCATCTCCCCATAACATTAAATAATAGAGTTGCATTTACACCAGTAGCATCACCGAGCCAAATGTTAAGCAATGGATATGGGTGTTAGAAGAAACTTCTGTTCAAGGAAGATTTCATGCTGATGTAAATCAGGAGTAGTCCCACTGAAGCCAAATGAGCTACATGGATGATAAACTGAATTAAGTGCCAGGGGCCAGATTTTTAAAAGGTATTTAGTGATGACTAAAGTATATTCTCATCCTTCACATTTCCACGCTTAGGGCCTAGGCCTTTGAGGTTCTAAGTGCTCTCGCTGAATTATTTCAGTGGGAGTTATGGGTGTTCATCACTTCACAGGACTGGGCCAAACGTGTGGTGACTTATGTGTACAATTACTCACACAGAGCCAGTTGCTGCTAATGAAATTTTGCCACTGATTCCGATGAAAGCAGGATCGGGCATGCAAGGAGATCATTTGGGGCCAAATCCAGAGATCTTACTCAGGAAAAAGATACCATTGGCTTCCAGATCCAGCTCATGCCCCTTGTACTTCAAGCTGGCCAATGTGAGGGGAAGAGGCCATGGCCACACTTCTTCCCCACCTCCACATAGGTGGCTAGCAGCACTAGCCTTGTAATTAGGTGAATTTGACCCACCAAAGATGCCCAGACACAGATGCAGGAGCTCAGGGATAGGCGGCATCTGGAACCTTCATACCTCTTACACACTCACAGCAGTCTGGCACAATCTAGCCTGAGCATCTTGTGGCTCATTTAAATTGAACACAATTTATCACAGTGTTTCATAACTACTGTTATGTTTATGATATGGACAATCAGATTAAATGATTGAATAGCTGAGTTTATTTATAATTAAGCTTAAAAGGCAATTTGATAGAGTAGGACAATAAGATGTGGTAGAATAATTCATATATTTCAGTTTAATGTTAACTGAAAAGCAGAGTCTCTCTCATAAACACCTCAGAGGCAGAATTATGGACTAACTCATGTAGAGGGTGCTTTACAGGGCAAAGCTGAGCTTCATTAAAGGTACAGTACAGCACAGTCATCATTGCACTTATCTGATTGTAGCTGGCTTGTGGCAAACAGAGGGTTTCATTCTGAAGTGCCAACATTACATTAAATAAATGTATTGCTTATCAGCCCAAAGAATTACTGTCAGTTACTATACGAACATCCTCCACAAGCATAGCAGCTCACAATCAACATTTGTAAAGCTATTGTTCGATGTTAAAATGCTATATAACAGTATAAGCAGTCAAACAAAAATGTACCAGCATCCAATAGTTTTTGCAAAACATACATTTAAGACAAGCAAATATTAATGTATCTTCAACCATAACATTAATACGATACGTTCAAAATTCTATTTTGCACCAAATCAGATAACTTTTTAACTCAGATGAATAAAAAGGGACCAATCCAGCACTCCTTATTTAGGCAAAACTTCCATTGATATTAATGGGAGCAAACAGCACTCTAGATTTGTAGGTGTATTGTACGAACTTTAAATTACTTTATATTGTTCTTGAATAAAGAAGCATTGTTTAAGCAGCAGCATTTGAAAACCCACACATCAGATAACAGAGGGAAGAAATCAGATTTGTGATCATGAAAACTAATGGATTTTTAAACTACAATCATTGAAACAAAACTGACATACATATAGTTTGGAATAGAATATTCAACACAGAAATGAAACAGCTTACCTAGGTTTAAAATATTATACATTATTAGTTTTTAGGCATTTGCTACTTTCTCAAATATTTTAGTTGTCAAGAATCTCATTTCTATATTTGAGACTACTAGTTCCACTAGATGGAAAGATTTATGATTGTCCTTAAAATGTATCTGACATTGCTATTAACACTTTAAACTGGCCACTAATGCACTTGTAGTTTCATCCTTTTAGAAGACCTGACACAAGTCAGATATCAGGAATGGCAATATACAAAAACCTGTAGGAGAACACTTCAACCTCCCTGGCCACACAATAGCAGATGTAAAGGTAGCCATCTTACAGCAAAAAAACTTCAGGACCAGACTCCAAAGAGAAACTGCTGAGCTCCAGTTCATTTGCAAATTTGACACCATCAGATCAGGATTAAACAAAGACTGTGAATGGCTATCCAACTACAGAAGCAGTTTCTCCTCCCTTGGTGTTCACACCTCAACTGCTAGCAGAGCATCTCACCCTCCCTGATTGAACTAACCTCGTTATCTCCATACTGATTTATACCTGCCTCTGGAAATTTCCATTACTTGCATCTGAAGAAGTGAGGTTCTTACCCACAAAAGCTTATGCTCCCAATACTTCTGTTAGTCTTAAAGGTGCCACAGGACCCTCTGTTGCTTTTTACAGATTCAGACTAACACGGCTACCCCTCTGATACATGAAGAAACTCTGCACATTCAGAGTATTAATCTCTAAAAGCACATGTGGAGAGATTACTGAACCAATAGGGGTGTGTTTTTTAAAATTCCTATTCAAGTTGGCTCAGTAACTGTACATTATTATTATTAAAATTTTAGGGTTGAGAGTGTTTGTTTTAACACCTTTTCTGAAATCCATACATAATTTAAAATTAAATTAAAATTCCATACTCATGAATACCTACAATTTTTAAGTATCAGGGGGTAGCATGTTAATCTGTATCCACAAAAACAACAAGGAGTCCAGTGGCACCTTAAAGACTAACAGATTTATTTGGGCATAAGCTTTCGTGGGTAAAAAACCTCCCTTCTTCAGATGCAGATGAAGTGAAGTTTTTTTTACCCACGAAAGCTTATGCCCAAATAAATCTGTTAGTCTTTAAGGTGCCACCGGACTCCTTGTTGTTTTTGTACAATTTTTAAGTCATCCTTTTCTAAGGCTATAAAAAGTGTTAGTATTTGAAAACGTAGGACCCAGTTCTGTTCTCGGCGATGCACTGTAAATATAGAGTAACTCCACTGATTTCAAGGAACACCCTGCCATGACTGAACAAATTTTCTCTCTTATTGCTACATTATTTCTTTTAAATATTTCACGTCTGTAGCTTGCTTTCGTTAATTATACTTCTTATTCAACCATACTTTGTGGGCCTCTCCAGAGTCCGTTGCAACATTAGTGGTTTTGTGTATCCTATAGAGGCAAAATCTGATAGAAAGGAGACGAAAAAGAAAGAAAAAAAACCACATGAAACAAAACCAGATAATCAACATTACGGACCAAAATCCTCAAATCCTTACACTGACCAAGATCATCCCAACCTACAGTAAAAGGAGGAGGAAGCTCAAATAAAGGAACTCTCCATGACAAACCACTCAGAGAATTCCTTCCTTGTTGTTCTATGGAGATGGTAAGAGTTAAGGGTTTGTCCCCCTAACTTGCCCGTGGGGCCTGATCCTGTAAGTGATCTCAGGGCTCACCTCCTGGATCGGACCCTTTTAGGTGAGCTTGCACAAAATGGCTGGGTGACAGAGGGTAGGAACCTCATCCCTTTTAGCTTAGTGGTGAAGGTACTCTATGGGATATGAGAGACCCCCTATTCAAGTTCTCCCCCTCCCTCTTCATCTGAGGGGGAGAAGAGATTTGAACAGGTGTCTACTACCTCTCAGAGGAGTGCTTGTCTAACCACTATGCTATGAGATATTCTAACATGGGGCTCCCCCGTCTCTCCACTAAAGCTGCTCCAGTTTGGATAAATAATTAGCAAGTCACTGCAGCAGGGGTACTGGATCCTGGGCCTCCCATGTGAGTGCCCAAAGCACCAGGATATGGACTTACATACTCTCTTTCTCGGTGACTTCAGTGGGAGCAGAATTAGGTCAACACTGAGCATTTGAAAATCCCACCTCTTAGCTTTTCAGAATTCAAAAGTTAACCCAAGAAAAATCTCTTACCAGGGCAAAAGTAAAGACTAAAACTAAAGTGTGTTGTTTATTGTAGGATGATCTTTTGGGCAAAATAGATGTATGTTCTCTTTGGGGATGGGGTGTTGATTTTCTTCTGATCCTTGACTCTAACAGGCAAGTTGCCCCTTTATAATTAATTAGGATTTGTTATCTTTTGCTAAGGTGCCTAGAGATCTTCCAGCACAAGTGCCAAAAAAAACCTGATCATGATTGGTTTCCCTCTCCCCTTCAGCTCCCACCCAACAATAACCTTATTTCCTTTGTGCACATCAGAAAAACAAAAACGCTGTACCATGAAATTAACTTGTTGTGATTCCCTAGCCACCGAGGACAGGACAAGAAGCAAGGAGCTTAAATTGCAGCAAGGGAGATTTAGGTTAGACATTAGGAAAAACTTTTTAACTGTAAGGGTAGATAAACACAGGAACAAATTCCCTAGGGAGGTTGTAGAATCTCTGTCATTGGCGGTTTTAAGAAACAGGTTTGACAAATGCCTGTCAGGAATGGTCTAGAGCAGTCTTTTTCCAATGACTGAAACATGGACCGGCGCAGGTCCCTGAGATCTCTCTGACACAGGCAACAAGCCGGTCTCTGGTATCAAAAAGGTTGATAAACACTGGTCTAGAGAAAACTTAGTCCTGCCTCAGTGCAGGGGACCGGACTAGATGACCTATCAAGGTCCCTTGCAGGCCTACGTGTCTATGAAAAGAGAAACACAAGACATTTCACAAGGGTTTTGAACAGGGCCGGCTCCAGGCACCAGGCAACCAAGCTGGTGCTTGGGGCGGCACCTGGAGGGGGGCGGCGCGGCGCTCGGGCCGCCGGGGAGAGCGGGGCCACAGCCGGGCTCACCGCCCTGCCCCCGGCGCTCTGGCCGCCGGGGAGGGGAGCCGAGCCCCCGCTGGAGCTCGCCGCCCTCCTCCCAGGGCTCCAGCCGCCCTCCCCCCCGGCGCCCTGCCCCCGGCCGCCGGGGGGAGAGCGGAGCCCCCGCCGGGGCTCGCCCCCCTCGCCCCGGGGCTCCGGCCGCCCTCCCCCCGGCGGGAGAGCGGAGCCCCCGCCGGGGCTCGTCGCCCCCCCCCCCCGGCTCTTTTTGCCTGGGGCGGCAAAAAAGCCAGAGCCGGCCCTGGTTTTGAAGCAGCAGAAAAGCTGTAATTGTGAACAGTAACTTAAATGAGAGCAGAGGGAGCCTTGTGCTTTCAGGCAGGGGAAGCTTCATTGCAAATTAAGTTTTGTTTCCTTTACTTGCTGCAGCAAAATGACAGCCTTGACAGACATATGGGTTGTTTACAATCCTAAAGGCTTTTTAGTTTTAAGTGCTTCCAGAATTTATCTAGCTGCATTATATGACGTCGACACTGATTATGGCCTTATTCTGCTAAATATAGCTTGTAATTGGAACACCTTCCTGAATCCGCACAGTAAAATATGCTTTTGTTCTACTTCTGCATTGTTGGACTAGCTATGGAGATGACCCAGTCAATCCAATGGAATGTTTGTCATTTATTCCAATGGGAACAGGATCAGACCCTATGGGTGAAATTCATCCCTTAGTAGACAGCCAACATCAAGGCCTATGCAACACTTAAGTCCTGTTTAAACCCCATCTCCAAAAAAACCACCAACCCATTTTTTCCCTCCGTGGTGCAAAGAGTGTGATCTTAAACAGACTCCAATGAAGTCTTGCTTTAATTTAAAATGTGGGTTTACTCTGAAAACTGACTTTAAAGTGTCATAGTGGGGTTTCATGTGCCTTGTGGCTCAATTACATCCAGATCAAATCGGCTTAGTGTACAATTTTTTTTTTTAAATGTCTTTTCTAAATACTAGCCTTGTAAATTTAGGGTCAGATACTGGTTTCAATTCACACCATGGTAAAGCTGGATTCAATCCATTCACTTTGGTAGATTTACACCAGATTGACATGGGTGTGTGTCTGAGATTAGATTCTGGGTCTTTACCTGGGCTATGTAAATCAGACTGTGCCCTTTCTGGCTCATGCATTATCACCAATAAGAAGATTCTGTCTCATTTATATTTGTACCACTCCATTTTCTTCACCGCTGTTTGGAATCTTGTGCTAAATTCTGCCCTTACTTACGCTCCATATAAAAATGACAAAAAGCAATGGCTTTGCTCAGGTGTATGTCTTGCTAATAGTTAACAATGCTTAATGTTTTATGAGCTAGTACAGAACTCAGATTGCTTTCCCAGAGCTTTATTAGCTCTGCTAGCAGAAGAAAATATTAAAAACTTATTTTTGTCATTGAAGTCAGCTGGTAAGACCCTGAATACACAGGAGAGAAGATCTCTGAGCAGGCAGGTGCCATTCCCCCCACCCTCCAGAATGCACAATTGGTTGGAAGATTCTTCCTTTCCTGGCTGCATTTGCAGTTGCACAGTCTTATAATACACCCATTCCTTCATCACTGTAGAATTCCCACCCTTCCCTGTGGAACCCAGTCCAGGTTCCTTTCCCCCTTCTTGCCCAGTAGATGCCTCAGACATTGCTGTAGCCCTAGAGCTGCAGTAACCTCTTTGGCCCCAGTGGGAGACAGGAAACATTGGGACAATGGCAGTTCCATGTCAATATCTCAGAGGGGCACCACCGTGTGCCTTGCTTCTGCATATGCTCATAACTTGGCCACTATAGGTGCTCAGATACTACAGTGACAGGTGTGGTATTAGAATCCAGATAGAACAGAATTTAAGGACCCTATGGAAAGTAACTCTGAGTGCTGTTATGGTGGCCATGCTGTTCCATTTTTCCTGGCTGTTTTGGAACCCCCTAGTGGGATTTGTACTACTTGGTCTGGAGCACAAGAACAGATGCACCATATGAGGTCACCCGGGAAGAGCTATTCCGTTAAATCAACAGTGAATGGCACTGAGGCTTGAGAAAAAACAAAGGTGTAGAAGGTACAGCTGGAAGGACTCTGCATCCAAAAGAGAGAGGAGACTAGATTAAAAGGGAACTGCGAGAATGACACAGAAATTACACTTTTCTACTTTCCTTTTTAAATTTGAAAATTATCTTCTGCATGCACAAGAGTCTCCTGGGTGCCAGCTTCAGAAGTCACTTAAGGAAGAAAATTCTCTTGTCATTTGGGGCTGATGTAATGTAAGAATTCTCTCTCGCACAATCGCACAGTCTTTCAGAGAGACAGGACAGAAAACCAGACTCCCACTCACAGGCAGAATTTTTCCCTCTGCACATTTGTCAAAAGAGTCTGTTTTCTTCCCTTGGAATAATGAGAATGTATCCATGGAAATTCAGCAGGCAGAGCATAGAATTTCTGTGACTCAGTTTCACCATCAGTAAAACAGGGATGTTGCAAAGGCTAACTTAATGATAATTAAGCAAATGATGATTAAGTGCTTTGAAGATTAAGAGTCATGTGTAAACACTATAGTAATTCTGTATTATTATTGAGAAATATCCTAAGGATCAGGATTTACTGTGTGTTTTTCCAGACCAAGTTTGCAATCTTAATCTTGTACTTTATCCCATTAAAAGATGGAACAGCCCGACTTTGTGAAATAGATAATTCTGGGTTTACAGTCAAATCCACATTCAAAGGCTAAATGTCTGATCCATCAAGGTGCTGAGTAACTGCCTCAGTTCTTCACAGGATCAGGCTATTGGAGCAGAAAAAAAAACCTTCCATGATTATTGCTTATCAATACTGGGTGAGGTCATTTTCAGGTCAAACTTTACTCTTCCCACTCCCCCCCCATTTCATGGCTATATGATAGCAGAAGTGATGTGTCCACGTTGGTAACAAAACAGAGGGCACAATCCTGCTATTCTTACTCAGGCACAAGTTCTGTGCCTGATTCAACAGAAAAAAATCATCATGCTTTTGTCACTGCTCGCAAAATCTGTAACGTTAATTTTTGAACAGGCTCATTTTTCAGAAGATGGTTCAAAGCCACATCTGGCACCTATATTATATCGCTTTTATACTAGAACAATTATTATGCCCATATAAACGGTGGCTTTTCACCTGTGCAGAGTTTTTCAGTTGCACAGGGGAATTCTATTAAAGAGATCAGGGTTGTAAAACAGGGAACCAGATTCTCCAGCAGAAGGTAAAAAGTCACCCTGTACCTGTGTGTACCACTGTGTATGTGTTGGGATGGTTGGCAGCTGGTAGCATCAAGTAACAGATGGAAGCAGACCGACAGAGAAGAAAGAATTTTCCTGCATTAAAAACATGTTTGTGTGGGTTGTTTGTTTTGCTTCTACACTTGATTTGGCAAAAGATGTCGTCTGTTTCAGCCACCTGAACCGTGACGTGAATGAGGATTGTTCAAATAGGTTGTACGTTGTAGTATATACACACACATATCCCATTAATCACGTCATAACAATTTGACTTGGCAACTACTCCACACATTGGTTTTGTATTCAAAATAAATATGTTGAAATATATTCTATTATAATCTAATGTCACCATATAAGACTATTACTGAATTCTAAATGTCTTTAGAGGATGGTAATATCCTGGTATAGCTTCCGTTTTGAGCAGAAGTTGTTGTTACCCCTTGAACACATGTCTTTTTGTTGCTAAGCAGGTGCAGATCAGAGATCAGAATAGAGCACTTGAGAGAAAAAGAAAGCAATTCCACCTCCTCAGATTTAAAGACAATATTGCCTTGGTAACAGGTAACACATGTGAAGTACAATAGTTAATTAAGGCCTCCAGTTATAAAAGCAACAAAACAGAAATGAAAATGAGAGGCACTGTAACAAAATATAGACAATCCTTAATAGTCATGTAGCTTAAAACAGATTAGTATACTTGGGGAACATCATTAAATAAGTGAAAAAGAACTATGCAGGTCAGATGGAAACTTAATGAACAAAAATGCAAAAGGCAACTAGGTGGATTGAAGTGCACTCAACAAGATAAAGAGACATTATGAAGAACAAATTCCCACTTGAGGAAGAGAAAGTAAATTTCCCTGAAGTTAGTTTAGTGATGGGGAATATAGCTGCATTAGCTGCACCTATCTTGAGCTCATTATGTGACTTTGGTAATGCACATAATACACACTTTAAAATGAAAAAAAAAAATCAAGGTAGGACACCCAAACAGGAAATACACCCATATATGTGAAAAAGGAAAAAGACCTTCTACAGCTTCCATCTGACCACAACACATCCTTCCATCAACCTCCTTAGCCTCCTTACTGAAAATCTTGCCCCCAAAAGGGAGAAATAGATTATATAAAGAAATACAAAAGGGGAGAGAGCACAATGAGAAGTATGATGGAATATTATGAGATATACATTCTAAGCATTCAAGGAAAAGCAAAAAAATCTAAATAAATATGTAAGTAAATGGCAGCGGATGAAAAACTGGACCTTATTTAGAGCTGCTGATGAGCTGGCACACTAAATTGAAAGGAAAAATAGGGGGGTCAATCATAGTTTTGCAATAAATGTCAAAACTTGGACAGCATTTCAGCAAAGTAGAAGAAAGATCCAGGGGCGGGGCTCACCCAGTCTAGGAAAGAGCAGGTCAGACTTGGGGAATATTTATCTTGCAGTAGAATTGCAGGACATCACAAAAACCACAATGCTGATGATGGATCTGGAACTACTGAACTGCAAAGGTCCAGGAAGAAAATCATAATTCATGGCTTTTGACAAGAGTAACAATTTTTTTTTAAAAAAAAGGCTAAAACAAATAACATGGGATGACTTGGAACAGAAATAGAAATGAACATATTGCCATGTTTCCTAATACATTATTTCTACCCAGAATGGATGAAAGTAAACGGTTCTATTCTTTTAAGTTATGTACTGGACAAAAAAATAGAAGATGTATAATTCAATTTCTATAACTCATTCATTTTATGATAAATATTCCATGATAACCTTCTGAATGCTTAAATGTCAGACAATACAATAAGAAAAACTGAGCGAGGCTCAGTTAAAGTAGGGTATCATCCACCTATATTGAAGTATTGTTGCTTGCATTCCACCAGTTGGTATATCCAAAATTGATAGATGATCCCAAATTAATTAGGTAAAAAGTCTAACAAGATGACAGAATATAAGGTGGAAATGGGGAAAGCCTTGCCTGATCCCGCTTACCTGAAAACAGGGGATACATTTCTGTTGGTACTATTGTAGATGTAAACACCTGGCCTCCTCCTGGGTGACCCCTCCTGGCCTCAGGGCAGCCCTGCAGGTGGTCCCTCACTTCAGTTTTCCTTTTGGGTTCTGTCACAATGTGCTCCCCCGAGGCATTCCAGACCATGCTATTTGAGGTCTCCTTCAACACCATCCTGTTTCATTTCAGTGTTTCATCAGATCTCCACCTGTAGTGCTATGTACATATATTTTTGAGCCCCAGCCAGCTCCCCCATGTGCTTTTGGAGAAGGGAACAGAGCTCACAGCCTACCTTCTGGCTCTTAGCTTCCCCCTTCTGGGGCTTCTTTTCCCTCCATTTATGTGCTCCCAGCTGCTGTTGCTTCCACCTCTAATTAGCCCCTCAGCTGTAGCTCTGCTCAGTTGACAGACCTTCTAATGAGGTCTCAGCCAACACTGGTGGGAATTTGAATGACAGAATGCTAGGTTAGCTCATGACTCAGCACACCCTGTCACAGGTCTCCAGGCAAGCTTGACCTCTACTCCAGCCACATGGTTTACTAACAAAAGTCCCAAAACATGGCCCATATCACCGCCCTCCCCCCCCCCCATGCATATACTCCTTAAAACTAAGTTTCTTTCTCACCAGACTCCAGTGCAATTTGCCGCACCTCCAACCTTCTACCAAGATAGTCACCTCAGCCCTTCCTTCTGGGGGTGCAACCCCACTCTTTCTCAAGGGAACTCCCATAACCTCTCTGATGGGAGCATTCTTGACAGGCAGCTTACCTCACTCCTCCCCCTTTCACTGTTCCATTGTTCCTCCAATTCTCCAGCAAAAACTTGTCAGCAGGTAAGCCCCTCTGCTGCTCCCTCTTTTTTCAGCCTCTGGTCCTGGGCTCCAGCTCTCTGGCTTAGAGCCAGCAGGCATCTACTTGTTCTTGTGCTGCTGCTTCTGCCATCAGCCTTCCAGCACTGGCTCTCTGGCTTGTGGACACCAGCCAGCAAACTCCTCTTGTTTTTCATCTGTTTCTGACAGCTCTCCTCTCCTGCTTTTCTCCTGACTGATCTTTCAGAGCACTCAGATGCTGCTCCACCCTCTTAATTGGCCCAACTCGCAGTGCCTGAGCTGGAACAGGAGCGCTTAGTCCAGTTTCATATAATGGGCCAGCTACCCTGTTACAGAAGACAAATATTTTTATATATTCATTCAAGAAAAGTGTGTAACTTTTAAAACCAAACATAGGGCTCAATTCTGCAAACCTTATTCATATGAGATAATATATACTTACATGAATCACTGAACTTAAGTACTTCCATTATCAATGGGGAGTCCTATTCAATTTCAGGTGTGAGCATTGGATTCTCAATAGTTTCATCATCCTGAGATAATGTATCTGAAATCCTGGCACTTGGACAAGAAACTTGTTCCCTCTAACAAATATAAACAATAAATGGGCTCAAACCAAAACCCCATATCCCAATACTCAGAAACACAAGGTGTGGTCAAAATCTGAACCCAGATTTCCAAGGCTGAACCCCACTCTACATTGGGCCAAAGTGAAGATCTGGTTCCAAACACCCTTGAGTTTTTTGGTGTTCAAAATCTGGATTAGAATCAGAATTCTGCAGGTTGCTCTCATCTCTATGACAAACTGATATGAATAGCTCAAAACAGCCTGAGCATGTTTCTATGTGGATTAAACAAAAAGTCCACTCACATCCATCTGAAGGGATCACTGAGATTTTCTGAGCCTTCTTTTAATCAACTTCTTCTGTTGAATAAGTACATGTTTTAAAAAATATATTAATGACTATTTGCTATTACAGGTCACTACTAAATGTACCTACCATTGGAGGTTATCCAGGAATTTTCTAATGGATTTCAAATGTCTCTAGTATAATCTTTGCCATAAACTATATACATTGAAGTTAAAGGATAAAGATCAGTGAAAAGAATAGAATTCAAAGGCAGGGGGAGGAGGTTTGGATGCCTTAGAAACATACTGCAGTATATTTCCTGCTGGAAAGCTCACCCTACACAGACATGATAGAAAAAGTAGAAGAAAATGTCATTCAGATCTCTCTTTTATTATTTTATATTTTGTGGGCCTGAATCCTGGCTTCCTTGCACACCAGAAATAGCCACTAAAGCAGTGGTCCCCACGCTGTGGGGGCACTCCCCTAGAGGGGCATGGAGGAACATGCGGTGGGGGCCGGGCCAGCCCCCACAGGGGGCAGGGAGGGTGCACCACCCAACCACGCTCTTTCCCCAGCCCAGCTCCAACCCCAGCCACAGCTCCACTCCACCCCCTGTTCCATCCCCAGCCCAGGCCCCAGCCCCAGCTCTGCTCTGCCCCCAGCCCAGCTCAGCCATAGCTCTCGTCCGCCCCCAGCCCAGCTCTGCCCTCATTCCCTCTCCACCCCCAAGCCATCTCCACCTCTAGCCCCAGCTCCTCCCCCAGCTCCACCTTCAGCCCAAGCTCCTCTGCTGAGGAAGCCTTGGCTGTGCAGTAATGGAGTGGGGGCGGGGCGCAGACAGATTCCATTACTGGCAAAGGGGGCAGGGGGCTGACAGGAAAAGTTTGGACACCACTGCACTAAAGCCAGTAAAACTTTCAGGAGTGAAACTCATCCCTGTGTGGAAGGCCAGCAGAAGGCATAAGCACCGCATAAGTCTCACTAAGTGTGCACTTGTGCAGGCCCTCTGCACATAGGTGAATCTTACCCCATGTGAATGATGAATGCAGGATATGGCCCCATGTTAATACTGTGAAGCAAATTATGCTCATGAGATTTGTGCATTTTAAAACGATCTGCAGAATTAAGGCCTGATTCACCAATGCATCACATCATGGTATGACCGTGCGACGCCACTGAAATCAGCAGAGTTACACAGGCCTAAAGCTGGTGCAATACCAAGGAGAACTTAGGCTCTGAGTTAGGCTAATCAGAGAAAACAGGTTAATTTCCATTTTGCAGAATTTTAATGAGCAAGTGGCACTTTTGTTCCCTGTTCATGTATTTGCAGTTTTAGCTATTTTATCAGTACCTATGAATGGTGCCTTATTGACAGCCATGGGGACTGGAAGCCTTTGTTTATGAACAGAGCAGGTATCTCGCAGGCAGCAGCAGTGCAAACTTCCCTTAAGTGTCCCTCTAATGTGCCTTAATCCAGACTGCGAAGGACCATTCCACTGAAGTCAATGGGAGCTGTGAGGACTCAGAGCCTTTAAATTCAAGCAACTTACTTAGGTGCCTAAAAGTTTACAAATTTTGGCTTTATCTCCATGCCTCAGTTGCCTTCTCTGTAAAATGGGGCTAGTAACAATTATACACTAGTCTCCCAGGGATATCGCAAATTAATATTTGTAAAATGCTTTGATAATGTGGAATGTTACAGAGATGGTAAATATTATTCATAACTTCAGGCATAGGCCAGATTTGAAGCAGTAACCTAGAGCTGAAAGAAAGGATCACTGTCCCACTACAAATCCCCTGAGATTTCCCACTATTTTCAAAGACTGTCAGATAGTTGCAGTGCCACAATGGTAACCAAACTTCCTTATTTAGGATAGTTTATATAATTCCACAACACTGGTTTTCAAGACAGACAAAAACCTAGTTATTAATCATTAGCACTGTTTTGATTCAATTGCACAGGCAAAGGGGAATAGCCTGCCATTTACATTTCATTAAAAGATTATTTAGTCATTTTGCATGTGATGAACCCTTTAGCGTGGAGATCGTGTGTTTGCTTTTCAGAGTAGTATGATGAATTGTCTTATGGGCAGATTTGCCACTAGCCTATCCTGGAAATGTGGGTGAGATCCTGCAAGAAAGCTTTATGCATGGTCCTTCCTAATGTAATTCACAGGTTAGATATAGATTTTGCAGAGGCATGTAAAAAAGCAGAGGTAAAGGCTCCCAGACATGCCTTGATAACTCAGATATGCGGGTCAGGAAGAGCAGGGGAGAAGAGGTTGGGAGCAGTGGGTCTGGGGAATACAGAATTTTTACTTCCTCCAAGGGCTTGGGGAGAAGAAACAAGCACTTAGTAATTCTAGAGTATTAAAGTGACACTAGATCAGGGGTCATCAATAGGCAGACCACAGGCCAAATCCGGACTCCCAGCACAGGCGCCAACTTTTGTTGGTGCCGATGGGTGCTCACACGTCTCCAGCCCTGCCCTCAGCCCCGCCCCGACTCTGCCCCCTCCCTGCCCCTATTGGACCCCTCCCAAATCCCCGCCCTGGCCCCGCCTCTTCCCCGAGCGTGCTGCATTCCTCCTTCTCCCCCCTCCCTGGCTTGCCATGCGAAACAGCAAGCGCTGGGAGGGAGGGGGGAGAAGCAGGACACGGCGGTGCGCTCAGGGGAGGAGGTGGAGGCAGAGTAGAGGAGGAGGTGAGCTGGAGCGGGGAGCTGCCGGTGGGTGCAGAGCACCCACCAATTTTTCCCCATGGGTGCTCCAGCCCCGGAGCACCCACAGAGTTGTTGCCTATGACTCCCAGACGTGTTTGAATGGGTCATGAAATCTTTTTATTTACTTATTATCATCATTATTGTACTTGTGGTGTGAAAAAATGTTTCTCTGGAGTCTGGATGTTGACTATACCTTGACCAAGGAATTTGGACCTTCACAAAAAAATAAATTGACTACCCTTGCTCTAGATGTTTCAAAACAGTGGAGAGAGGGAAATTTTGGCCAAGTAGGCAGGCATACCTTAGGTGTTATCTGATACTCATGTGAGCAAGGGTTGGCAGGACTGTGGCCTCAGGCCCTGATCCAGCAAAACAAATTAAATGTTTGTAAACTGAAGCCAGTGGGACAACACATAAAGTTATGTACATGCTTCAGTTCATTGCTGGATTGGAGCCTTGGCTGGCATAAAATAAATGTATAGTTATGTAAAACTCAGATGATTTGCACAAATATTTGCTTTTGTTTCAGTGGGCCTGGCTATGCACCATTTAGGTTTTGCATTTGAGATTTGTGCAATCATTTAGGATGAGTTGTCTTCTAATTATTAGTTCCAATATACAGAGATTGTTAATCCTTAGTAAATTTGCTTTTAGATTTAGCCCATATTCACTTAACAGGCAATAAATGACAATATTTGTTTTATGACCAAAAAATTTGAAAACTTAATTAGAACATGGTGTACGATCTGGCCCTGACCTGCACAACAGAGATCCAAATGCTTTGCTGGGGCTTCTACTTTGTAACTGTATTGTCTTTTTCTCTTTAATGGCTCAGCTGTAAAGTGCCCTGGGATTTTCATGAAAAACACTATAAAACTTCCTGTTAAAAGCATTACTGGTTATTGTAAAATTTATTTAAATTGCTGATTATCTTAAGTTAAAATGACTCTTGTTCCCAGTTCAGCAGTGACTGAGGGTATGTCTATAAAGCAATGAAAGCCCAGGATTAGTGGGACTTGAGTTGGCTGACCTTGGGTTAGCAAACCCAGGGCTTGAGGATCTACACAAGTGGTGGGCAACCTGCGGCCCGTCAGGGTAATCCACGTCCCTGCGGCCCACGCCGCTTCCTGCAGCTCCCATTGGCCGGGAACGGTGAACCGCAGCCACTGGGAGCTGCGGGAGGCCATGCAAATGTAAACAGTCTGTCTGGTGGCCTGCCAGCGGATTACCCTGACGGGCCGCAGGTTGCCCACCACTGATCTACACTGATTATTAACCCAATGTTACAAATTTTCTAACCAATGTTTCTAATTTTCTAAATTTTTGAACCTGGGTCTCTGGCGTCCACACTGCAGCATACAGACCAAAGTCAAACCAATCATATTCCAAATTTTCTAGTGCCCTTCCAAAATATAGCCACTCTAGCCCTTTGATCTCGGTGCACTAAACTTGACTGTCCATTCTGCATTTTACAGGAAGTTTGAACAGCGTGCCCACACATCCTGCCAGGGAGTCATTTTGTGCTCCCAGTATTCCAGCTACCGGAGCCAGCAACATGGAGGAGGCACCTTTTGAAGAACATTTCTTGCTTGCATTTTCATTCCTGTGTCAGGAAATGGGCAGAACTTTCTTGAGATGTGGGTGTACATTTTGGCAGCATTTTCTATAACCCACCACAGGCACCTGACAGAGCTTGTGATGGAACAAGAGGAGACATGACAGACTAATTGGCTCGTGCTGCTCATGACACTCAGTATAGTGACTGATGCCCTCTATGAAGACTGGCCCTTCTGGAGCAGGGCCACAAGCAGAGACTAGTGGGACCACTTCATCATGCAGACCTGGGATGACCAGCAGTGTGTCCAGAACTTTTGCATGAAGAAAGCCACAATTCTGGACCCTTGTGAGCAGCCAGCCTGGCCCTCCCATGTAAAGGCACAAACCTGAGCACGGGCATCCCAGTCCAGAAGTAGGTTGCTAAAACTGCCTGGAAGGTCCAGACTGCTACAGGTCCATTGCCAACCAGTTTGGTGTTGGAAAGTCAGGGGTGGGTAAAGTGGTGGCAGAGGTTTCTGAGGCAATCAGGTGTGTGGTTTACCCGAAGTTGGCAGCCATAAAAGATATTCCTGAAGTACCTGCTCGCTTTGAGAGGATGGGTTTCCAAACCATGCCAGGGCGAATGATGGGACTCATGTGCCCATAGTTTGCCCTCCTCAAGGAGCACATGAGTATATAAACCACAAAGGGTACTACTCCATTGTAATGCAGGCCCTCGTGGACCCATAGAGGGCAGTTTATGAATGTCAGTGTGGGTTGCCAGCGTCAGGAGTCTATATTGATGGACAGGCTTCAATACTATTCCTACGAAATGATATTGTGATAAACTGAGGGCTTGTTTCCACTTACCGTGGATTGATGCTGTGGCGATCGATCTACCGGGGGTCGATTTAGCAGATCTAGTGAAGACCTGCTAAAGCGACTACCGATTGCTCTCCCATCGACTCCGGTACTCCACCGGCACGAGAAGCACCAGCCCAGTGTAGACTCTGCAATAAGTTGACCTAAGGTACGTCGACTCCAGCTACTTTATTCACATTGCTGGAGTTGTGTGACTTAGCTAGACTTAGCCCCGTAGTGTAGACCTGCCCACAGTTACTGTCCCCACTGTTATTCTGGGAGAGCCCATGTAACCACTTTTCCCTTGGCTTATGAAAGTGTATCCTGATTTCAGAGGCCTTGGCAAAAGACAGTTTAATTACACTCTCAGCAGGTGTAGAATGGTCATTGAATGTGCTTTTGGCATATTGAAATCCTGTTGGAGATGTCTATAGACCCATTTGGATCCCACTATCATCCATGATCTCTTCATTACTTGCTGTGCTTGTCACAATCTCTGTGAAGCAAGGGGCGAGCCAATTCCTTCTGAATGGAAATAAGTCAGCAAGGGGCTGCTGAATTGGTCCCCTCACCCAGAAAGTGCACGTACCACAGTGGGAGCTGGATGCACCTAGGCAACAGAAGTCAGGGATGCTTTGTACTCCCCCATTATGGACTTGCATGGCTCAACGGCGGCAGGAGAAGAGTACATTTATGAATGTGCTTGTGGGCAAAGGGATGGAGTTCATTGATTGGCGGGGGAGGGGGGGAGGAGGGAGCGTTTCAGTGTTTGGGGATGGGGTTGATTGCCATGCAGTGTACTTATGAATGACGTGACCACTTATTGGATGAGTGGGTGGGTTGATTCACAGCATGGATTGATTAAGGAATTGACTGAAGTAGACCACTGGTTCTCAACTGGGAGTCTGTGGTCCCCTAGGGGTCTGCCACAATAAACCAGTCTCCAGTCCCGTGGTGCTGGGGCTCGGGAAGGGAGTGCCACCTCCATCCCCTGACTCCCCTCAGCAGGCAGAGAGATCTCCCCATACCCTCAGAAGGGGTTACCTCACAGCCATTGACTCCACCAGCAGGCAGCAGTTAGCCAAGGAGCCATACCACTGCTCTGCTACATCAGTAGAGATGATATGGGGCATCTGTTCCCCATTCTTTATACTTTTTCCTCTT
This sequence comes from Emys orbicularis, assembly GCF_028017835.1. Classification (NCBI taxonomy): domain Eukaryota; kingdom Metazoa; phylum Chordata; order Testudines; family Emydidae; genus Emys; species Emys orbicularis. The sequence continues at coordinate 92,841,185 of NC_088691.1, read as the reverse complement.
CTTTGAGAATCATCTCTAGCTGGAGTTCAGGAGACAGTCTGTGGGGACAGGAACCTCTAGCTGTTTCTTTGCCAAGATGTAAATTTCTCACTCACGCCCCTTTAAGCAGCCATTCTTTGGCAGGAAAAACAGGTGATCGTCCATTTGATTTGTGTATATCCTTTTCTATTATGAAAATGGCATGAGCTTGTGTTATCCAGGAAAGGAGTGGGCAGTACAAGATGCACTTTTCTGGGGGAAAGTCTGGGACTGGGCATTTACTGGTGTTGCTCTGCAGTTTAATTCAAGAGTGGCTGGCCATAGCACTCATATGTCTAGTTGGGAGTGATTTACATGCTGGAGGCTGTGTGTGAGCACATCAGGAATGGTTGCTCTCACAGCAAAGCAGTTTAAAAGGCACCCCAGGCTGGAGAATTGAGGTGACAGCAGTTCACTAGTCCAGATTTTACTCTGGGGAATGTCACAGTCACCTAGGGACCGCATGGACTATCTTTAACTGAAATGGACTAGATTTGTAAATGGAACACATTTCCCTCCATACAGTTCACTGTCTCCAGGTGACTTGTTACACAATTGAGAGATCAGAGTGGCATACTTACAGGCATGGCAATATAAGGTTATTATTTATAAGAAACGGGAATGCCCTAGCAAAAGTCTGTGCCTTCCCAATAAAAATTCCTGGTGGGTTTTAACGTTTGCATTTACCAATCTCTGTTTTGAACTCCATGTGGTGGGGGCATCAAGCTAATCTGCCATTAGCGAATGCACGGTGCTAGCTGGGGCTTCTAACAGAATGAAAAGCCTTCCTGTTCCTACAGTAATAAACATTAAAATGGAGACAGAAACTTACTGGGCTATGGGGCAACTTCTGTCCCTTCCGTGTCTGCTGCAGGCTCTGTGTTGGGCTTGTCCCCCACAAGGGGCATCGGACAGCTCCTTAGAGTACAGCTCCTCCTGTTGCAAAGCCTCCTCTGGGATCAGTTTTAGCAACAAAGTCACTTCACTGTCCTCACTTGGTGCCTGCTTGCAGCTCTTATCAGTCCCCATGGTAGAATCTTGGGCCAGTAGGTCACCATTCCAGCTGACCAGGTCATCATGCACCACTGTTGGCTCTGTGCTCAGCGCCCAGTCAAACTCCTCATAAAAACAGGCATGATGTTGGCAAGTTGCCTGAGGTACAATTCCGGTCCCAAATTTTCCTGTACTCAGTCTTGAGCCACTTAATCCACTCCCTGCGTTGGTCACTAGTCTGGTAAATTTGCAATGTTGCCAGCTTCTTCACTAGTTGCCAGTATGCATGGTCTTTCCTGGTCCTCTTACTCAAGTCCATTGTTTTCCTGGCCTCGCACCAAAATCTGGCTGTGTTCCCATGGCCATGGAGCAGTGTGTTTTGCAAAAGACTTTCTGTTCAGTCTCCATTGCAAACACAGAAGGCTTTCTGATGGTGTGCTTGCAGCTTGGTGTTCAGAAGACAATGGAAAAGTTACACGGACTCACCAAGATGCTGCACTATGCCAAAGGGGTTGACCGGAAATTCCTGAGAGAGAGAGGACAAAGGAAGTTGGCCATGGGATTGCAGGATACATTTGGTGGACTCCCAGGACCGGAGCAGGGTGGGCTGTGTCTACAGTGCAAAGCAATAGGGCTCGAATCCTGGGTCCCAGCTTGACTTGGGTTCGGACCCTCCACCTCTCAGGTTCCTAGATCCAAGCTTGAGTCTGAAAGATTTCCATATAGATGAACCTAAACCCTGCTTCCAAGCCTGAGTCTGAGCCCAGGCTTCCAGGGTATGTCTACACTGCAATGTACATTTTTGAACTAGCTAATGGCTCTTTGGTGGCCTATGTTAATCAGCGAATTCTCCTCTTAACATCAAATCTGAGCAGCTAGGTTAGATGAGGGGAATATCCACACTAGTGCAATTAATCCTTATCTTCCCACCTCTGCCTCAAGGCCACAAAGCAGCTGCAAGGCACTATATGCCTATTTGCAAAGGATGGACAGGCAATGGCTGGTGGATCCACCATCTTCCCTCTTACACCCACTTTTTATTTTAACCTTTGACCATTTGCCCCCCTTTTCCATTTGATCAATTTTTTATTCTCATTAATACAAAACATCAGATCTATTTCCAAATTGATAGGGTGAAATCTGCTCTCTGCCATGCACGGGGCTAATATAAGGCCTATGAACCTCAAAACAGGGCTTAAATATTACTTCAGGGGTGCTCAGACCTCATGCCAGCCCTTTGCACAGGAATGAATTTCATCCATAAAAAAATAAGCACAGAGGGTCTCTTACAACACTGAAAAACAATGGAAAGGCTGCTTACGGGTTATAGACATGAGAGAAAAAACAAGAATCTAACATTAATATTGTACATCCAACAGACCTCACAAGTGCATAGGGACTCGGGAGGCAAACTGCCAACAACAAGTTCATAATACAAAAATAACCACATTTCATGAAAAGAAAAAAAGATCACAGGAATAAATAAATAAATCTCCATAACGTATAATTTTACCTTTAGCTTCTTTTCACACTCAGCAACCAACCATTCAACGTTCTTTATAAACACAAGGAAATAAAGAGGTTACTATAAAAAAATTCATAATTTACAACTATATAAAAGTAGAAAGAATTATTCCCTTGCATGAAAAAAAAAAGGTTCACATTAGTTACCTGATATTTATGACCAAAGTTCATTTGAGGACTAATCATTCTTTCCTAGTAGGAAATACCTAGTCATTGAGCAAGATCATTCTATGCTTACTATGGCAGCAAGAAGGATAGAATAGTTTAAAGTTAGCTTCAATCCGTTTGCTATCTGGAACCAGAAAAGTAAACGATGGCCTATGAGTCATGGTTGTTTGTGCCAGATGAGGAAAAGCTGTATTTTGCCATTTGTGGAAGGTTTAGCTGACATGCTGGCTGACAAGCTTTAAAATCTGTTTCCGCTCAAAAGCTCAATCCTGCCCCCACTGACTTCAGTGGGGGCAGCATCAGGCCTGTAGCTTTAAATGAATATATTCTTTCCCACCCCCCTCGTTCCCATCTTTTCCTCGTGAATGGAGGCAGAGTGAGGGCAATATCCAAAGTAGTAAAATCAGAATTTAAATCGTACACAGATTTCTGATGGAAAGTTTAGAAAATGATCTTCCGAAAGGGAGACATTTATTTTTTCCCCAATACATCTGTAATGAATTTAACCATATACAACGTCATCATTTGGTAAGTTTGCATATCTTCAGTTGTGGTATTTTTGTTGATTTTTCTAAAGTTTTCTATGTTTCTCCTATGTAGGAAATAATCTCACATTAAAAACTGTATCCAGAGAGGCATAGTGACCTTCTTTACATACGACTTCTAAGTAAACCAGTTACAAATAAGCCGACTTGTCCTTTATCTATTCTTTGATCCATACATGCAAGAGCTATCAATAAAGATTTCAGCAACTGAAGAAGCTGGCAACATACACGAGTTTAGTATTGAGAATCCTACATTTGGTTAATAAAGAAATAAAAGAGAACAATGTAACTAATGCAAATGAATAGATCTATAGATCCTGTCAAACTACCTTGACCTTTTTTGATGAGATTACAAGGGTAATAGTAGATAAAGGCAATAGGGTTGATATTATTATTCTATAAGGTATTTGACTTGGTACCACACAACATTTTGATTAAAAAACTAGATTATAAAATTAGCATGGTACACATTAAATGGATTAAAAACTGGCTAACTGATAGGTATCAAAATATGTCAATGGGGAATGATCAAGCAGGTGTATTTCCAGTGAGGTCCTGCAGTTATTGGTTCTTAGTCCTATGCTATTTAACAATTTTACCAATGATAGGGAAGAAAAACAAAATCATCACTGATCAAGTTTGCAGATGATGCAAAAATTGGGGGAGTTGTAAATAATGAAGAGGACAGGTCACTGATTAAGCATAATCTGGATCACTTGGTCAACTGGGTGCAACAAACAATGTGTGTTTTAATATGGCTAAATGTAGATGTATGTATCTAGGCAGGGCCGGTGCAAGGAAGTTTCGCGCCCTAGGCAAAACTTCCACCTTGCGCCCCCCGCCTCACCCAGCTAACCCCGCACCCCCGTGGCAGCTAACCCAGCCCCCCACCTGGGGAGCCCCCCAACCCTCCCACAGCAGCTACCCCCCCTCTGCAGCTAACCCACCCGGGGAGACCCCCCCCCCCCCCCGCGGAAGCTAACCCCATCCGGGGAGACTGCCTCCACGGCAGCTAACCCCGCCCGGGGAGCCCCCCCCCCTGCGGCAGTTAACCCCGCCCAGGGAGGCCCCCTCTCTGCGGCACCTAACCCCTCCTGGGGAGCCCGCCCCAGCTCACCTCAGCTCCGCCTCCTCCACTGAGCACGCCAGCGCCGCTCTAATTCTCCTCCCCTCGCAGGCTTGCGGCACCGATTGGAGGAATTAGAGCGGGGGCTGTGTGCTCAGCGGAGGAGGCAGAGTAGAGGTGATCTGGGGTGGGGAGCGGTTCCCCTGTGCGCCCTCCCCGTTACTGTGGGCGGCCCTCCCCACGCCCCCACGCCCCAGCTCACCTCCACTCCACCTCCTCGCCTGAGCGGGTTTTTAGGCGCCCTCAACCACTAGGCGCCCTAGGCGGCCACCTAGTTTGCCTAAATGGTTGCACCGGCCCTGTATCTAGGAACAAAGAATTCAGGCCATACATAAGTATGGGCATAAGATAGGCAAGTATACATAAGATAGGCAACTACTTTGGGAAGCAGTGATTCCTGCAAAAAGATTTGGGGGCTGTGTGGATAATCAGCTGAACATAAGCTTCCAGTGCAACTCTGTGGCCAAAAGGGCTAATGTGATCCTTGCATGCATAAACAGGGGGATCTGGAATAGAAATAGAGATGTTATTTTACCTCTGTGTTTGGCAATGATGCGACCACTGTTGGAATACTGTGTCCCATTCTGGTGCCCACAATTCAAGAAGGATAAATTGATAAATTTGAGAGTGTTCAGAGAAAAGCCATGTGAACAATTAAGGATTAGAAGACATGCCGAATAGTGATAGATTGAGTCTATTGAGCTTAATAAAGAGAAGGTTAAGGCGTAACTTCTTTCATCTTTGAGTATCCACATGGGGAACAAATATTTAATAGTGGGTTATTCAATACAGGAAAGAAAGGAATAACATATTCCAGTATCTGGAAATTGAAGCTAGACAAATTCAGACTGGAAATAAAGCACACATTTTTAATGGTAATAGTAAGTAACCATTCAGACAATTTACCAAGGGTTGTGGGGGATTCTCCATCACTGGCCATTTAAAATCAAGATTGGAGGTTTTTCTAAAACATCTATTCCAGGAATTTTGTGAGGGGTGGGGGTGGGGAGGGGGAGTTCTGTGGCCTGTGTTATACAAGAGGTCAAACTAAATAACTGGAAACCAGAGTGGCTGGGAGACAGAGAGGTACATAGGTGAGACTTTCCAGGACACAGCAAAGCGGTCCCATCCCCAGCCTCTGTGCTGTTGAAGAGGATGAAAGTCTGAGGGGAACTTATTGCCAGGGGATTTTGTGAAGGCCAAAAGTACAACTGGGTTAAAAAAAAAAAGATAAATTCACGGAGGATAGGTCCAATAATGGCCATTAGCCAAGATAGTCAGGGATGCAACTCCATGCTCTGGGTGTCCCTAATCTCCAACTGCCAGAAGTGGAGACTGGATCACTCACTAGTTGCTCTTTTCTGTTCATTCCCTCTGAAACATCTGGCAATGGCCACTGTCCGAACACTGAATACTGGCCTAGATGCAGGGCCGGCTCCAGGCACCAGCTTGGCAAGCAGGTGCTTGGGGCGGCCACTCCGGAGAGGGGTGGCAGGTCCAGCTATTCGGCGGTAATTCGGCGGATGGTCCCTCACTCCCGCTCGGAGCGAAGGACCTTCCGCCGAATTGCCGCCGCAGATCGCGATCGCAGCTTTTTTTTTTTTTTTTTGGCTGCTTGGGGCGGCCAAAACCCTGGAGCCGGCCATGCCTGGATGGACCCTTGGTCTGACCCGTATGGCCATTTTTTATATTCTTATGTAGATGAGTGACAATGTTCCTTTTTGGACTTGGAATCTATGAATCTGTTTCCTCTGCATTAGTGCTGTAGATCTCTGGAACACACCTGAGTAGCCCCTCCTCCTGGCTGACAGCCAAAGTAACTGAAAGAGCTAAAAATTGCTGGGGACATCATTTGCATTCTCTGGATTGCATTTGAGCCAGTGTAGAGGTGGTAAAGCTCCAACTTTGCCTTCATTATGCTTATTTTCCCCATTACTCACCAGCATGCAATTTGATAGAGCCAAAGATTTGCTCACATTTCTCTGTACTATACTGAGTCTCTGCACAGGTGCAAAGAAACCCCTAGAACTTTGACTCACCACATCTCTTTCAACAACTGGTAGTATTGAGTCCTGTTTTTTTTTTTTGTTTGTTTGTTTTTTTAATGGTAAATAGAAATGTGGACATTGCAAGCTATTTGCTGATATAAACTGAAAGAAAAGGCATCATAATATGCAAAATAAGGGAATACACCAGTGGAGACAGATAGATTATGGGCCACAATGTTTATACATACTGTTACAGGTTGACCATAATTTGTATTTAAGTAGTGCATCCCACTCCATTAATATTTCATTAAATAGTTCTGTTGTTAACCTAAAAAGGAGTAAAATATTCCATTTCTCTTAATTATATCCCTTGCCTATTGTTTGTTTGTGGGAGAGAGGGTCTTTGCAAGAAAACTTGCATTTTCACCATATATTTCAGACCCATTCTGTGGAGAAGTGACTACGATTCCACTCAATATGTCTCTTAAACAGCAGCTTTCATAAGCACTTAGTTTTTTTTTAATATTTTATAATACCTATTAGATGTTTTCTTTCATTTACTGATGTAAAACAAAAGTGAGAAAAGGTGGGCTGAGATGCCTTTTCTGATCTTTGTATGTACAGGTAAGCAGACAGAAAATGGTTTTCGCCCAGGAAAGGTCTTGTCAGAGATTATTAATAAGGACAGCAGATGCAATGTAATTTATATGAAAATTTCAGGAAGTCCTTGATAAAGTTCCAGAAGGCAGGTCATACATAAATTAACAAGTCAGGGATTTACGGTAACACTTGGAAGTAGATGAAGAACTAATTTAAAAATCTACATGTGCCTCTACAAGTATATCTAATGAAAGGGCTGGGTGCTCCCTTCTGCTCACAGTAACAAAAGGCAGAAGAGGCAGGCAGGCACTGAATGGGGATTCAGAAACAGAGAGGGGGAGCAGAAGGCAAAGCATCTTCATGGAATTCTCCCTTTCCAACTGCAGAAACCCCTCCACATGTTCTGGGCTTGACTTTGCTACTATTACTCACCCTGGTGAGCACTCACACTAGCAAGTAGTCCCCATTGAAACTAGTAGGACAACTCACATGAGTAAGCCCTATCAACATGAGCTGGGCCTCCACTGTGGCTGAGGTTTGCCTCTTGTCTATGTGTGAGTAGGCCAAAGAGCAGCTGCAGTAACCTACATGAAGGTCTTCTCTCAAATCAGCAGAAATGCTGCCAGAAAAGACAACTGGGATTAAAGCCACTAGGAGCACAAACTATACACCTTGGAAGCAGCATTAAATTTCATTCTGCATTGTCCGTTTCCCCACAGAAGTGGGTGCCAATGGCAGGTTTCGGGGGTTGGTCAATGGTGGTACAGACCTCACGGAGAAGTGAGGCTAGTATAAGGGGAACCCGAGAAGAGTGGACATCTCAAAATCACTGGCAATGTGAAAAAGCATTTAAACAGCTAAATGCTATGGTAGTTAAAAGTATAACTTGTAAATCCATTGGAATTTATAGGGAAGTTATATTGTTTTTGAAGAAGCCCTATTTAGGGACAAGTTATGAAGTACATTAAGTATGTTCTATACGAAAATAAATAAATAATAATATAAATTCGTTGTAGCCTTCAGTGAGGTTCACTTTAACCAATTTTTACTTATTTACTTTTCATACCCTATTCATGGTAGAAGACAGGTTCTACTTTGCCAGCCTGAAAGGACTATTTCACAAGCCATTTCAATCTCTCCTTTTTTTCTGTGTTTGCTGCCAGTGCATTCTTGCTGTCATTTCTTCAGTGATTGCCGTGATGAAAGAGCATGTCTCTTTTTGGGCCATGATGATAACAGTAAATAAGACAGCACAAAGAAGCAGAGTTGTTCAAAATAATTGTCCATCAGGGTGAAATGCAGGTAAACTGCATAAGGCAGAGCAACAGGTCTTTATCTAGTTGTACTATGTGGGAGTTAGTTTGGGGAAGGGGGAGACACACAATCCATTTCTCCAGCTAGTGGGGAAGGACTATTCCCTCAGCTGAAGGATTTACTGAATGAAGTTCTATGGCCTGTGTGACACAAGATGTCAGAATAGATGATCATAATGGTCTCTTCTAATCTTAAAACCTAGAAACTGATGAACACAAGAATAGCTGTGGAGCTACAGCACAGCCCCTTCGGGGTCACTGACTCTCCTGGCCCATGTAACACCCACAGACCCCGGTTGTCGGTGGGCGGGATTGAATTTGGGACCTCTGGAGCTAAATGCATGAGCCTCTACTGCATGAGCTAAAAGCCACATGCCCCTTAACTAAGGCTGTAACAGACTCATTAATCTCTAAGTGGCCTCAGTGCTACTAGAGGGGACAGAGCATTATACCCAGAAGGTGTGTGGGTTACATAGTTCTCCTAGCTGAGGAAACACGTCCCAAAGACTTCCCAGTTGAAATCCCGGACGAGCCCCCATTTGTAATACCGACAGACCCCAGTCGGCGGCGGGCAGGCTTAAACCTGGTACCTCAATGCATGAGCCTCTACTGCATGAGTTAAAAGCCACCTGGCTTTTAACTAAGACTGTAGCAGACTCATTAATCTCTAAGTGGCCTCAGTGCCACTAGAGGGGACAGAGCATCATACCCAGGAGGTGTGTGGGGTTACACCAGCACCCTGGCCACTGATTTTCCTCCATCCTTGTAACCTGGGTTCCCTACCACTGGATCCACATAGAAGTGGGCCCCCCTCCTTGATGCACTCTAAGCTCCCTTCCATGCCAGCCTACTCATATTGAGAGTAGAGCTCCCTACCCTAGCACTTGGCAACCCCTCCCATGCCTGGCTGCTCTCCTCAAACTCATACACACAATTTATGGTTATCATAAAGTTTTCACTATTGTGGGGAAGCCCTCTCTGGTTGCTTTTGGGAGTGGTGGGCTTCCTATTGTGGATGCTTCTTTTTTAAAACACGAAATTTAAGACATGATGGTGCTTGAGCTTATCTGTGCCCATGAACCAAGCAACTGCTAATCAGCTGTTGACTCAACAGTTCAATAAAAAATTAATTTAGAACATGTTTTGCCATGAAATTATTGATATATATACTGTATGCCAAGCATAGCGGAGAAAAAAATACAGGTATAGAACATATTACAAAGCTTAAATCATACACCCAAGTGAATAAATGATAAATGTTAAGACATGCATATTTTGCTTTTAACCTCTCCAACACACATTTTAAAAATGTTTAAACTTGTGGCATTTTCTCACATCAAAGGCAAACTATCACAATTGTGTGATGAAAGAGCAGGAGGAATAGATGCAGCATTTCTACAATTCATAACAACTCTGGGTATTACAAAACCAGATTCATTAGAGGATCTCAGAGAAGAAACAGATATAGAATGAAAGAATGAATCTTTTCTAATAAGCAGGTACCTAAACAGACAGGCAGTTGAATAAAAATATGAACCAGGGGAGTTGTTACATATTCTGAAAAGAAATCCATGACAGTTGCATATATATTTCACAAGGATGGACAGAAAAATTGCAAGAAAGGACAAGCCTACAAATTAAGTTAAGTATTATTGAATTAGTTGGTGAGCTCGTGGGAAGAAATTAAAAGAAACTCACACCGCTACCATAACCTAGATAGGACAACAAAAGATAAAATCTTAATTTGTCTGACTTTTTGCTTAAACCAGTAGAACTCGAAAGTTTATGATTAATTGCCATCTACAAATCTCAGGTGTGAAATTAAATCCAATATTCTGGTACCTGAAATTGTGACACTGCCAGCAGCCCAGGTCATAGGTGGTCATGCCTAGTGGTTGGACCCTGAATGCAAGAGCCAATGGGCAAGACAGAGTCAAAGTCAGGAATCAGAGCTGAAGGTCAGGACTGAAGTCAGAGTCCAAATGCCAAAGCCAAGTATTGAGGCAGAGAGTCAGAGCCAGATTACCAGGAGTTAGGAACAGGCTAGAGCAGGATGGGAACAAGGCTGGGTGCAGGACAGGCTCTGGGCTGTGGAGGACCAGAGCAAGAACAGGACTCGGAGAGACAAGCACATGGAAGCAAGGTCCACAGGCATGTACACTGATCAGCCAGCAAGCCAGCTGCTAGGTTTAAGAACCAGTCTGCTGGCTCCCTCAGCCAATCCCTGCCTGGTTTGTTAGGGTGTCAGGAGTACTGAGTGGGTGCAGCTGAGGGCCTTGCTCCTGACAGACACCCTCCTTGTGCACCAATCAGGCCTGCTGATGGTGGGGGGGTAATTGCCCAGGGACCCATGTGATTTAAAAGGGCCCGGGGGCCCCTGGCCGCTGCCACTGGCAGCGCAACTGGGCTAAGGCAGGCTTCCTGCCTGCCCTCGCTACACGCCACTCCCAGAAGTGGCCAGCACATCCCTGCAGCACTTGGGAAGGGTATCTCCATGCGCTGGCCCCGCCCCAAGCACCGACTCCACAGCTCCCATTGGCCGGGAACTGTGGCCAATGGAGCTGTGTGGGCGGTGCTATGGGCAGCGGCACACAGGGACCCCCTGAGCCCCGCCTAGAAGCGGCTGCCAGAGAAATGTGCCAGTTACTTTCGGGAGCTGCCCGAGGTAAGCTCCGAGCCCCTGACCCCATCCTGCACCGCAACCCCCCGCCCTGGTCTAGAGCCTGCACCGCACACCCAAACTCCCTCCCAGAGCCCACACACCGCACCCCTCCCGCACCCAAACTCCTTCCCAGAGCCTGACCCCTCAGCCACTCCCACACCCCAACCCCCTGCCCCAGCCTGAGTGAGGGGAGAGTGAGCGATGGAGGGAGGGGGGATGGAGTGAGCAGAGTTGGGGCCTTAGAGAAGGGGTGGGACAGGGATGTGGCCTCAGGGAAGGGGAAGGGCAGGGGTGGGGCAAGGGTCTTTGGGTTTGCGTGATTAGACAGTTGGCAACCCTACCGGGCAGGCATGTGGAAGCCCTGGCCATGCCGGAAGAGCGCGCCCAGCGGCACAGCCAGCAGCTCACTGGGCACCAGCCAGCACGGGCACAGCACCGCCCAAATGTCAGGCGCGTCCACGCAGGTGCGTCCGTGCAGGTGCAGCTTGTGTATGCGTGGGAGCCCATTGCGTGTTCTGCCCTGGGGCCCGGAATGGCTGTCGGCAGGCCTGGCACCAATCATCGGACTGGTACAAAATCCCTGTTTTTTATCTGGATCAAGGCACTGATATCAAGAAGAAAGAGTATTTTGCTGTGTCTGGAGCTCAGGCTTCATTTAATCTTGGGCTGTTCTAAGGAGGCGATCCCATTCCCAAATATTTAAACACATCAGACCTGATCCTGTGGATTCTGTTCAGACAAAACTCTCCCTAACTTCAGTGTGAAGTCAGGTTTTCAGTGAAAGTTTTGTCTGTTTATGGCTAGATTCTGAATTTGGGCACAGCCCTAAGCAAGGAGTGGTGGATAAATTGCTTCATCTACATAAGGACATACATAAGAATGGCCCTACTGGGTCAGACCAAAGGTCCATCTAGACCAGTATCCAGTCTTCTGACAGTGGCCAGTGCCAGGTGCCCCAGAGGAAATAAACAGAACAGGTTATCATCAAGTGATCCATCCCCTGTCGCTCATTCCCAGCTTCTAGCAAACACAGGCTAGGGACACCATTTCTGCCCATCCTGGCTTATAGCCATTGATGGACCTATCCTCCATGAAGTCATCTAGTTCTTTTTTGAACCCTGTTATGGTCTTGGCCTTCACAACATCCTCTGGCAAGGAGTTCCACAGGTTGACTGTGCGTTGTGTGAAGAAATACTTCCTTGTAATTGTTTTAAACCTGCTGCCTATAAATTTCATTTGGTGACCCCTAGTTCTTGTGTTATGAGAAGTAGTAAACAACATTTCCTTATCTACTTTCTCTACACCAGTCATGATTTTATAGACCTCAATCATATCTCCCTTTAGCCATCTCTTTTCCAAGCTGAAAAGTCCCAGTTTTATTAATCTCTCCTCATACGCATATCTCAGAAGCAATCCTTGGAATTATTGTGCATAAGAGATCCACTTCTGAATCCCACCTTCTCCCTTGCTTCCTCACAGTTCTGGAAGTGGGACTAGTAATTTACTGCTGACATACGTCAGTAGTAAATCACTACATTTCTTGTACAGACTCAGCTATTCTGGCCATAACTAGGGGAGAACTAAGGTTCCTCCCAAATCCTCTGAGGAGGGAGTAATCAGCAGATAACCAGGCTTATTCCTATACACCTGAACCCAAGGGAGTAAGTTGAAGTAAGAACACAAGGCCCAGGAAGCATGTGTAAGGTAGAGTGGTTCTTACACCCTCTTCCTCTCTTCTATGGGTGTGTAATCTGTGTCACAATCTAGCCTTTAAGGCCTGGGACCAAGTATGTATGAATGAAGCCTAAAACTTCACCTCTTGTGGGATACATATGAACCATTACTCCTATTTTACTGATACAGACACAGAGGGATTACTGTATGTACCCTTTAAAAGTCAGTGTCTTCACTTTATAGAAGAATTTATAGCTTCAAATGGATCCATATGCGGGATATTATAATTTAATGTAGGGAGCTTCAGTAATGCTGACTTTTTGAGTCAGCAACCACACATAAACTTGACCAACATCACACAGGAAGTGGCAAAGACAGGAGTATAACCCAGATCCCTTGACCTCCTGTATTTTGCCTTGAATATTAGACATGGCATCTCACCCTGACCATACCTCAGTTTAATTTTCCTCTCTCCTTACCCATTCTGGACTTAACTTTTTGAAAGTCAGGTCACATGGTAATCACATTTTTCATGCAAAGATGGTTAGCTTCTAGAATTCGGCTGTTTTACAAAGCACATTTGAGGAAAATTGGGAATGGTATCAATGCTACAGATTTTTGCTTCAGAGAAGACTGAGCCTGAGAATCAAATTATCTTGGCTTTTTGTTCTTGCCCTTTCAGTTGGCTATTTTTGATCAAATGAGAAGAACTTCATCTTTCTGCCTAATGACAGGAACCAACTGAAGATCTCTACCATTTCTTGTGTCTCGGATTTAAAAATGTAAATGAAACCAAAATAAAGAGCATAAAGGTAGACGTTCGGCCCATGATTCATCAACTCAACGCAGAGAACCCTTCCATCCCTAGTAGGAGTGCTTCCATCCCTCTCCAAATGGATTTTATTTTTTAAGATATGGGGTTGATTTGTCGTCTCTCACCATTTTGACAATAATGGAGTTGCTCCTGATTTATATCAGTGTTCATGACAGGAGAATCAGGTGTTATGTCTGCAAGAGATCAAGCTCCAATTGCATATTTACTTTCTATTTTAGTGAAGACTTGGCTCTGGTACATCCAACAGTTTCAGCCATATGGAGGTACACTCTTCTATTATTAGGGGCCGCACCATTTTACAAACATAAAATAGTCAATTTGGGGCCCAATACAGAGCATTGTGAGACAGGACAATATGCTGTGGACATGACAATTCATCACTAATACTGCCCATCTGGTATCTAGAGGAAGAACATGATTGAAACCAATCATCTGCTTTTTGATTTAAACTGATTTCAGATTAATTTCTCTATGTGAGAATGACTAACAGTATCAAAAGGGCCTTGTAGAGGGTAATAAGTATTGCACCTCTAAATAAACTTTGATCCAGGAGCAGAGAAAATGTCTCCAACAATCTTAATGCAATGACAGTGAAATAATGAGAATGAAATCCAGACTGAACATCATTCAGTATGTTGTTTAACTCCAAATACTTAAACAGTTGTTTGTGAACTAATTTATTCATTATTTATTATGGATAGGGTTGGAAGCAGTGAGATGGGTCTATAAGTAATAAGCCCAGTGGTGAGTGTGTGTCTCTCTCTCATATAGTGGGATAATATTTGCTTTCTTCCACTCAAGTGGAACAGCTCCAAGACAAGGTGATAAATTGAGCATATAGGTGATAGGGCCCTGGTATTAAAGGAGCAGCCAGTTTTAAAATTTTTGGAGACAATTCAGTAACACTTCCCATCAGAGTCTGCTGCTGCTATTTCCGCATTTGCATAGGCCAGTCTGTCTCACAAACTGCTGCTCATGTTCCTACAGCTTCCCCATGCCATATTCCTTCAGTCTGTTGCAGGTGTGCAGGCCAAAATCCTTCAATCTGTTGATGGTATTTCCTGTAGCGTCTGAGGCTGAGTGCTGCTCCTGCTGTTGCTCCTGCAGCTGCCCAGTCCAAGCTATGAGACGTATCTTTTTGCTATTTGTTCTGCATTTGCTCAACAAAGCCCTCTGGGGCAGGGATTGTCTCTTTTCTATGTTTTAACAGCACACAACACCGGGGGGCCCCACTGAAGTTATAATTAGGGCTCCGTGTTTGTCACAGAGGTTGCAGAAGTCACAGATTCCGTGACTTCCTGCGACCTCCATGACTTCGGCAGCTACCAGTGTGGCTGACCCCAGGGCCCCCTGGCTCCGGGCCCGGCCAGCTGCTCAGGCGGCCCTCGGTCAGGGGTGAAAGTAATTTACAGGACTTACCGGTACTGCCGGAGTCCTGGGGAGGCGTGGCCTCAACCGGAAGAGGCGGGGCCTCAACCGGAAGAGGCGGGGCCTTTCAAGATTTAAAGGCCCTGGGGCACCGGCTGTGGCTGGGAGCCCCAGGGCCTTTAAGTCAACCCGGGGCTCCCAGCTGCAGAGGTGGCTGGGAGCCTCAGGGGCAAATTAAAGGGCTCAGGGCTCCGGCTGCAGTGGAGATCCGGGCCCTTTAAAACCCCATCACAGCTCTGGCAGCCGGAGCTGCGGGCGGGATTTAAAGGGCCCGGAGCTCCCGCGGCTGCGGGGAACCCCGAGCCTTGCCGGACTGGGGCCGGGATTTAAAGGACCCGGAGCTCCTGCCACTGCGGGGAGCCCCGAGCCCTTTAAATCCCGGCCCCCGCCCGGCCGCCGGAGTTGCGGGCGGGATTTAAAGGGCTCTGGGCTGCCTGCAGCCGCGGGGAGCTCTGAGCCCTTTAAATCCCGGCCCCAGCTCAGCCGCCGGAGCTGCGGGCGGGATTTAAAGGGCTCTGGGCTGCCCGCAGCGGCAGGAGCTCCGGGCCCTTTAAATCCCCGCCGCGGAAGCCGGTGCGGTCCGGCACGGCGTACTGGCTCTTGCTGGTACGCCGTACCAGACCAGACCGGCTTACTTTCACCTCTGCCCTCGGTACAACCACACTGGCTGCTGCTGGAGAGGCTCTGCAGCCAACCGCCGCAGCCAGCCACAACGGTCGCTGCTCTGGCGGCCCCGGACAGCTGGCCCTGGGGACCGCCTGAGCAGCAGCCAATGCAGCTGACCCTGGGGACTGCCTCAGCAGCAGCCGATACAGCTGGCCCTGGGGACCGCCCGAGCAACGGCTGATGCAGCTGGCCCTGGGGACCGCCTGAGCAGCGGTCCCGGGGCAGCCAGAGCTGCTGCAGCTCGGCAGCTCCCGGCGGTGGTCCCAGGGCAGCCAGAGCAGTGGCTGGCCCCGGGTTTCCCTCCCTCCCCTGGTGGTGGCCGGAGCAGCCACTGGCCCCCCTGGGCTTCTCCTCTGGCGGCAGGCCACCCGGGGCTCCCCGCCACAGCTGGTGCTGTGGACCCCAGGTCTTCACCCCCCCGGAAGCTGGTGCCGTGGGCTCCCCTGCCCCCGGCAGCGCCCCCCCCCCCTGATTCAATCAGGGGTGTTTATGGTATAAGTCAAGGACAGGTCACAGGCTGTGATTGTTTTTTAATTTTGTGATTGATTTCTTTCCCCTGACCTGTCCATGACTTTTACTAAAAATACCAGTGATTAAATAATAGCCTTAATCATAATACAAAAATTGACAATGGAAAATAATCCCCTAATTAAATTATTTTTATTCTCTTTATCTATGTAGGCACAAAGGATCATGAAGTAGACTCACACTACAGCAAGCTCTCCATAAAGGTTTGATTAAGTAAATGATAAGGGCAATATCCTATTTCTTATTCAGGCAAAACTCTTATTGACTCCCATAAATAACAGGTTTGGGTCCACTGTTACTGATAATAATAATACTGCATTCACAGAGAGCCACTATGCAATATCATGGGACAATGTGGACTTCCTAGAAAGATAATGTCACTGGCTAAGATAATGTATGAAGGTTCAAAATGCTATACAAGGACAGAAAGTGGAGAGACCGATCGGTTTTATATTATCACTGGAGTGTGACGGGGATGCATCTTATTACTTCCCCTTCTGCACTGTGATAGATCACGTGATGTGAAAAGCAACATCCAAGGAAGATACAGAGATTATGTGGAGTAGAGGAAAACTTCAAGATCTCAACTTTGCATCTGACATTGTTCTGTGGGATACAGACGATGCTGCTATGAAAAAGACCACTACCAATGTCAAACATGAGCCCACCAAGCAAGATTAAGAATCATCCAAAAGAAAACAAAAGTCATGTTTGTTGAAAGAGGAATCTGCAGTGTTGGTGCATATATGATCAGTAGTGAAGACTATGGCATGGTTAATAAGCTTGTATATCTTGGAAGCACAATTAGTGCCAATGGCCAGCTCCATGAGGAGGTGAAAGCAAGAATTGGGAAGACAAGTTTTCAACAGTGGCAAATATCTGGAAAAATAAGGAGATTCAGACAAGAACTAAGACAAAATTATACAATGCCATTGTGATACCCACATTGTTATATGCTTCTGAAACTTGGCAAATGCTAGAAACCCATAACAGGAAACTTGAATGAATTCCATCAGAGATGCTTGTGAAGAATACTTGGTATTTGCTGATGTGTTACAAAGGACTGGCCAGCAGACTGTTCAGCCTTCTTTCTCAAATCATTGTCTCAAGTGGTTTGGACTGATATGGATGTCAAACAATTCCTAGACAAGACGTTGACTGAATACCACCTGGCAGAAGATGGAAAAGAGGAGGACAACAGATGACACATAAGAAAACCATTGAGAAAGATGTCGCTGTCATGGTAACAAGCTATAACAGAGCAAGAAATGTGGCATTAGGTAGCGGTGGAAAGATTAGGTTGCCTCATATTACGAGAGCAAGGCATGACAGCATCTAATAATAATCAATATTACTGATAATTCAGACATGACAATATGGAAAGAGCCTAATTCTTCCTGTGTGTTTGTAAAGCACAATGATGCCACAGTCCTCATTGGCTTAGGATGTTACTTCAATAAATAAGCAAACAAACAGAAAAATAGAAAACAAAATCAATGCCCAAAGGGCAACATAAGGATAAAACTCCAGCATCTCTTACTCAGACAAAATTGAAGGGTTAAGCCTTTATTGCTTTTGAATAGTCCATACCCTACTAGAATTCTTACCCAGATCCTGCCCTGGACTCACACTAGACAGGTGGCATTTGAACAATTTTGGCTTCATGGTGATGGGGGTCATGGGAGAAAGAAGACAATCTCTTTCTATATCTGGGGCCAGATGGGTATAAGATGGCCACTCTATTTCCCTTGCCAGCTCTGGATTCATGGAATCTGATTCTCAACTGGTGTAAACTGGCATAGCTCCCGTGACATCAATGTAGCTACGCCAATGTACAACAGGTGAGGATCTGGCCTATTGTGGGTTGAGTATCTTGCTGATATCAGCTGTACCAGAAGGAGGCTGGCAAGGTCACTCAGCTTTGGTTATCTTCTACTATTCCACATATGCCAGGCATATGCACAACAGCAACCAGACAGAACTAATTGCCTCTGCCCACTTCAGCTGCATCTAATGCTTGAGAGCAAGACATTTTGGCTAGTTACATAGCATGAGAACAATGGTATCAAGAGATGTGTATTCATTTAAGATATTTTTTTCTTTATCTGCATTTATGGGATTCTCTATGCAGAATTACTTTATGCTGTTCCTTGATAGCCATATATTATACACTTAAGCAAAGAATTACAGATGGTCACATATTCCTCCCCAACATATTTCCATTTCTGTCTGCATAATATCCTTGACAAGTGTGTATATTATAGTTCTGTGTTTCTCGCTCCCTGATAAGCAATTTGGTGAAATCTCTTATCAACTGCTGTATCTTAATGAGGCCAGATGCTACACAACCAATGTAAACATTTTGAAATTTAAAGGGGCTAATACTTAAACAGGGAAGACATCAAGATTCCTGAAGATATATTATAATATTGACCACGTAGATGAAAATAATTAGGTAAATTGGTCAGTAACACCAAGCAAAGATATTTAAATGGAACCACAGTTGAAAATCCATGGGCCTCAAGTACCACTGGCTTTAATGAAAGAAAAATCAACCCCTATTTTTTCCTCTTATTGTACTTCCCTTTATTCCAAAATGTGGGTTAGTGTCTAAACACATAATCTAGCAGAGAAAAGCTTGAGCCTTAAACTAAACTATTCCTATCAATTACAAAATCCATAACAGTGTTATAAATATTGTTGTAGGTGTGAGAGAACTGTACAGTTATATTCATATAAATGGTTATTCATCTTTTTGGTCAAATAATAATACCTGGTGCTTTCCATCTTCAGAGCACTTTACAAATTCTTCTCCATAATGAACAATAATGATTGTATAGCCCATAAATACTACAGAGACCAAATAGCTCCTCCTCCACTTTTATTTTATCTATACCTGGTAATATAATCTATGCCTAGTATTCTAGGATTATCAGTCTCATGACCAAGATCGTTTGATAAACTTGGCATGCATCCTTCTGGCTTAAATATCTCTCATCTGATGAAAAAGGTGACCCTTCTGAAAGCAATGTCTCTTATGCTACTTTATTCCAGTATATATCTGTAGTATTTTAGACATCCAGGTCTTAAAACAATAAGTAGTAGCCAAACACATGCTTTCTGCTGGGCAAAAAGAAGTGCTTCTCTCAGTTCTGTTCATGTCCTTGTATGTAGCTTAAGTATATATATTGCATTTGCTGTATGAATAAGCACATCCCAACACAATATTTAATAAATATTCATTCTCATCTGGATCATCAAGAACAGACACGTTTAATCCTCTGAAGACTAAGTGCACTACATAAGTGGGAAACCATAGCTGATCTTAAAGTATGCAGAATGTTAACCTCTACTAATACTCTGAATGGTTAATCCTCAGAAAAGCGGCAAGTGTTCCTGAACACTGGGAAGGACTTTGATGCAAATGCAAAATGCATATGTAAAAACACTGCTAGTATAACAGCAAATTAATTTATGTTAAGATTGGTTCAGAATGTTAAATACTTTTATTGGCGACAAATGATGTTTTTTTCCATTCTCTCAGGGAATAGTTTACATCTGTTGTCAAGTTGTTGCTGAGATACCGTGTTATCCTCGTGCTCATACTGTGATTTATAAAAAGAGGGAAAATTCTTCATGCATTATCCTGGATTGTCTACCTACTCTCTTGTGCTCTTGCACCTATTGTTTACAACAATCAGCCATGGAAAGCTAATGTTTCCATGATTGTATTTACTTATGGGTAGCAATTGAAATAATTATAATTGCTTAATTTAGTGCTGCATAAGGATTGAGTAACTTCACTAAGTGTAAATTGTATTTATTTATTTAGACAAATAATAGTTTTAAAAACACCACTGCAAAAAGCTGTAGGCACCCTGACAATTAATTAGTATGACAACTATATAACAATGACCACCCAGCAGCAATAAAGAAACATACATGGAAAATAAATAAATTCAGCCCACTAGCACCAACAAACAGACATGGAAGGTAACAAATGAACTCAGACAGCTAGTAAGCCAAAGTAACAGAAAAACAACTCTTCGCCCCACACTATCTCTGAGAATATCACTCAGATGTCCCACAAATCCTATAAAAATGATTTTTGTACCATGCCCAGAAAGTCAAATTCAGACTATTTGCAGGAACTAGGGGGAATTTCACATTTTTAGTATACAGATGTGTATCCATTACTGCTTTGATTTAATGTTAAAATCAAAAATTGTATATGTAAGAATCATTAGCTGTATATATGATACACTAATTCTTTTTGGCATATATTTACAGTTCCTCAGAAAAACTAGTCATATATATATTTCTGCACAATCATTTGTATTGCACTTGAAATATATACCTGCTAAAAGTAAGCAGAGAGGTAGTTTGTTTTTTTTTAGGAATATATTACTACAAAAATTACATCTAGGCATACTATAAAATTAGAAAGAAATGCGGTAGTTCTGAAAGCAGTGATTTTGCTTGATATTTTGGAATTGCAACCGTCTCACAAACTCACATTGTGGTATTCATTATACTTAGTACATGCTCTTAAATCTTGTTCATAGATTGTTCACACCAAACAATTAATGTCATGACTATCGACAATGCCAGTCATATGAGCCATTAACCCAATAGAAAATGGCTCAACTGGCACCAAATCCTGCAACAGACATCTGCCTTATGTAAGGATAGCAGGATTTGGCCTCAAATAAGGGACTAGATTCTGGCACTAAGCGAGGAGTTACTGTGTAAACTGCACCACCCGAGGAATAGCTCCAAGAGCTGCTGTGATTCAGAGACACACCTCTGAGTCTCAGTTCTTCTCCTGCTTCCTCCTTGCTCCTGGGAGACTGCAATTTAAGGTTGGTAGAGGCTTTTGCTACACTAGCTACCGAGTAGGGGGTGTCCATTCCCTGCCCCTACCAAACCACCTTCTTTGAAACAGGAGCAAGTGGATGGGTAGCCTTGCCTACATAAGTGCACCCAGACCCAAGGTCCAAATACCTGTACATAGGGATGTAACAAAGGGGTGGTTTGCTCCTTCTTACTCCCTTGCCCAGACATGTAGTCCAACTATTTGGTGGCACTAGCTTCCCATCAAACAGTTGTTACAAACTCCAGAACAAACAAACCATCAATGACAGATACCTGACTAGAGCTATCAGGACAATATTCAATAGATTAATAGATTCAAAGGCCAGAAGGAACCACTGAGATCATCTAGTGTGACCTCCTGTATAACACAGACCACAGAACTTCCACAAAATAGTTCCTGGGGGATATCATTTAGAAAAAAATTGATCTTGATTTAAAAATTGTCAGTGATGGAGAATCTACCACAACCCTGGGTAAACTGTTCCAATGGTTAATTACTCTCACTGTTAAAAATTTATACTTATTTCCTATCTGAACTTGTCTAGCTTCAACTTCCAGCCATTGGATCATGTTATGCCTTTCTCTGCTAGATTGAAGAGCGCATTATTAAATATTTGTTCCCGAGTAGATACTTATAGATTGTAATCAAGTGACCCCATAACCTTCTCTTTATTAAGCTACATAGATTGAACTCTTTGAGGCTATCATTATAAGACATGTTTCTAATCCTTTAATCATTCACATGGCTCTTCTCTGAATCCCCTCTAATTTATCAACATCTTTCTGAACTGGACATAGTATTCCAGAAGTAGTTGAACCAATGCCAAATACTGGACATAGTATTCCAGAAGCAGTTGAACCAATGCCAAATACGAGGATGCAATAACCTCTATACTCCTACTCAAGATTCCCCTGTTTATTCATCCAAGGATCACATTAGCTCTAATGGCCATAGCATCAGACTGGGAACTCACATTCAGCTGATTATCCACCATGAACCCCAAATCTTTTTCAGAGTCACTGCTTCCCAGGATAGCATCCTCTTTCCTGTAAGTATGGCCTACATTCTTTGTTCCTAGATGCATACATTTAGCTGTATAAAATACCTATTGGGTGTTTTCACCCAGTTTACCAAGCAATCCAGATTGCTCTGTCCTCTTCATTATTTTCCACTCCCCCAATTTTTGTGTCATCTGCAAACTTGATCAGTGATGATTTTGTTTTCTTCCAGGTCACCGATAAAAAAGTTGAATAGTATAGGATCACTGGAAACAGGGCCGGCTTTACGGCGATTCACCCAATTCCCCTGAATCAGGCCCCGTGCCCGTAAGAGGGCCCCGCAACGTCCCTAAGGACCCTCTGCTGACGACCGGCGGCCAATAGAGCTGCCGCTGAAGTCCCGCCGCTGTCTTCGGCGGCAGTTCGATCGCTGCCGCGGAAGAAGGACCCTCCGCTGCCGTGCTGCTGAAGGCACCGGCAGCCAATTGAGCTGCGGCCGAAGTCTCACCGCTGTCTTCGGCGGCAGCTCTTTCGAATTGGGCCCTGCAGTGCCTAAAGCCGGCCCTGCCTGGAAACACACCTACTCCATGACAATTCTCTGCTTGCAATTGCATTTCGAGACCAATCAATTAGACAGTATTTCATCCATTTAATGTATGCCAAGTTCATTTTATATTGTTTTGTTTTTTTAATCAAAATGTTGTGTGTTACCAAGTGAAACACCTAACAGAAGTTTAAGTATACAACATCATCACTATTACCTCTATCAACCAAATTTGTAATCTTATCAAAAAAAGATATCAGGTTAGTTTGACAGGATCTGTTTTCCAGAAATCCATGTTGATTTGCATTAGTTACATTACATTACCCTTCTTTTATTCTTTATTAACTGAGTCCCATATCAGCTGCTTCATTAACTTGCCCTTGATCAAGGTCAGGCTGACAGGCCTATAATTACCAGGGTCATCCTGTTTACCCTTTTAAAAATTGGCACAACATTAGCTTTCTTGTCTTCTGGATCTTCCCCAGTGCGCCAAAATTAATTGAAAATCAATATTAATGATTCAGCAAGTTCCTCAGCCAGCTCTTTTTAAATTCTTGAATGCAAGTTATCTGGATCTGCTGATTTAAAAAGTCTAACATCAGTAGCTGCTGTTTAACATCCTCCCGAGATACTAGTGGAATGGAAAGAGTGTTACCACCACCAAACATGATTTTTTCCCCCAAATAAAACAGGAATATTTATTGAACACTTCTGCCTTTTCTGCATTATTACTGATAATTCTACCATTTCCATCTAGTAATGGGTCGCTACCCATTGTCAAAAAAAAGAAAATGAGAGTAAACCATGATGGAATAAATCATACTTGCAATAAAGGATTTTTTAAAATAATTGTGCATTGTTACAGTTCAGTTTCACAGAACTACCTCATGAAACAAAAATGATAATCCACATATTTCTAACACTAGAATGGACAAGTGATCACATAATATATTTGGATTGTCTGCATCAGCTCATAGAATTTAGATTTTATTTTTATATGCAAAGATCTATAACACTTATTAAAATAGGCTAAAGAAAATCTGAAAATATTCCTGAATTGCCCAATTTAATTGTTATGGTGGATGTGAATTATTTTCTTGTAACACTTCACTAGTTTATTCTCTATAAACTATTTGTCAGGTATTTCAAACATCTCAAACAATTTCCTTTTCAATAAAATGGGAATACTAATTCCATAACAGAAGGTGCCATGATATGGGAGAGCTACAATATCTCTAACTCAGTTCATCTGGTTAGACCTGGGACCAGTGCTGTTCAACATATTCATAAATGATATGGAAAAAGGGGTAAACAGTGAGGTGGAAAAATTTGCAGATGATACAAAATTACTCAAGATAGTTAAGTCCAAAGCAGACTTTGAAGAGTTACAAAGGGAGCTCACAAAACTGGGACACTGGGCAACAAAATGGCAGATGAAATTCAATGTTGATAAGTGCAAAGTAATGCACGTTGGAAAACATAATCCCCACTATACATATAAAATGATGGGGTCTAAATTAGCTTTTACCACTCAAGAAAGAGATTGTGGAGTTATTGTGGCTAGTTCTCTGAAAACATCCACTCAATGTGCAGCAGCCAGGGCCGGCTCCAGGCACCAGCCTGGCAAGCAGGTGCTTGGGGCGGCCACTCCGGAGGGGGGCGGCACGTCCAGCTATTCGGCGGCAATTCGGCGGACGGTCCCTCACTCCCGCTCGGAGCGAAGGATCTCCCGCCGAATTGCCACCGCACATCACGATCGCGGCTTTTGGGGGGGCGGGGGGGGGGCTGCTTGGGGCGGCCAAAACCCTGGAGCCGGCCCTGGCAGCAGTGGTCAAAAAAGCTAACAGAATGTTGGGAATCATTAGGAAAGGGATAGATAATAAGACAGAAAATATTACCTCTCTATAAATCCATGTATATAGGTTCTAATGGTTTGCCCACATGGTACGCCCACATCTTGAAAACTGTGTTCAGCTGTGGTCACCCCATCTCAAAAAAAAAATATTAGAATTAGAAAAGGTTCAGAAAAGGGTATGGATCAGCTTCCATATGAGGAGAGATTAATAAAACTGGGACTTTTCAGGTTGGAAAAGAGACGACTAAGGGGGGATATGATAGACGTCTATAAAATCATGACTGTTGTGGAGAAAGTAAAGAAGGAAGTGTTATTTACTCCTTCTCATAACACAGGACCTAGGGGTCACCAAATGAAATTAATAGGCAGCAGATTTAAAACAAAAGGAATTATTTCTTCACACAGTGCACAGTCAGCCTGTGGAACTCTTTGCCATAGGATGTTGTGAAAGCCAAAACTATAACCGGGTTCAAAAAAGAACTAGATAAATTCATGGAGGATAGGTCCATCCATGGCTATTAGCTAGGATGGGCAGGGAATGTGTCCCTAGCCTCAGTTTGCCAGAAGCTGGGAATGGGCAACTGGGGATGGATTACTTGATGATTACCTGTTCTGCTTATTCCCTGTGAACCACCTGGCATTGGCCACTGTTGGCTGGGCTAGATGGACCTTTGGTCTGACCCAGGATGGCCATTCTTATGTTCTTACATTGAATGGGATTAATCATGCTTAAAATTAGGCATGTGGTTAAGTAATGTCCTGAATTGAGGTTCTACAATGGCAAAATGACACTGGGCCCAATGTCTTTAATGGGCACACACATACAAATTTTACAGCTACAGGAGAAAAATTTATTGTTTTTTAATTTGCAAAGACTTCTCTGAATCCAAAATTGCTAAATTTGGTCTTGAAACCAAATTTATCAGAAATTTGATTCAGTTCTAACATATACTATATAGGACCTGAACCAAAGGCTACTGAAGTCAGTTGAAAGAATGTAATTAGCTTCAGTGGCCTTTGTATCAGGCACGTAGAGATTCTGGTGTTTTAATAATTAAACTTGCAATAGTTAGTTATATGATAACTCTGTCATTGAACAAACCATTAGAACCTATGTACAATCCATAAATGTTACTAAATTCACTGGGCTGGCTTTACTTTTACTGCTTTGGGTTTGAACAAACATGCTTCTTAACGTGAAACACATGCCCCAAAACTGGCAAGTTTAGCAAATTTCTGGTGCAAATCACTCAAGTTAAAGCTGCCCATAGATTGTTTTCCTTCTTATTAGCAGTCCAACTTTTACAAGTTTTTACAATATTTAAAGTAAGGCAAATAGGTAACATGCTAGTTTACAATCTCCTTTTCCTATTTCCCCCCCAATTTCTTATTAAAATTAATATGCAGTAAATCCAAGCCGAAGAGACCAAACTTCATAGGTATTCTTTCATACCTTACAGATTTTTATTGCTCAAATAATTTTTGTTTCTCTATAATGGAAAAAATAGAATATAAATACTGGTGCAATTTACATTTCACTTTCATTGCTTCATTAAACATAACTGCAACTGTGTGAAATATGAACTAAATAATATGCCATACAAAAGAAGATATTTAATGTAGAGAAATTAATCTGCACTTGTCTTCCATTTGTCTGCTCAGACTGCACATATTCTGATCAGTCTGACCCCTGGGTAACAGTTCTGCAGAAAAAACTCCTTCATTTATTGTAACAATATTAACCATTATGAATTCATTTGGCTTAATGTGAATTTAATATGTACATTTCCATATGAATTCAATGATACTCTAAGATTTATTATTACTCACTTATTGTAAAAATTATTCTATTCCTATATAACCAAGATCATAACAAAAAAGACATTTATATTTTAAAGCTTCACATTTTTTATATCACCATTTAATTAAGGTGGTGACAATACTTTCTTAATAACCCATTGTTGTCAGAGACTTAATAGTCGGGCATACACTTGGGGATGAAAACTGGCATGAAATCCCTAATATGGGAGCAAATTTCTTTGATAATTAAAAATAAACTAATTCAGATTTGTATTTGTGGTAGTCCCTCTGCATATTTATACTGCTCCTACAGCCACTGTCAGTATCTCAGAGTAGCAGCCGTGTTAGTCTGTATCTGCAAAAAGAACAGGCGTACTTGTGGCACCTTAGAGACTAACAAATTTATTAGAGCATAAGCTTTCGTGGGCTACAGCCCACTTCTTCGGATGCATATAGAATGGAACATATATTGAGGAGATATATATACACACATACAGAGAGCATGAACAGGTGGGAGTTGTCTTACCAACTCTGAGAGGCCAATACCACCCTATACCGGAAACCTACTGACCGCTACACTTTCCTACATGCCTCCAGCTTCCATCCAGGACACACCACACGATCCATTGTCTACAGCCAAGCTCTAAGATATTTGCTCCAATCCCCTCAGACAGAGACAAGCACCTACAAGATCTCTATCAAGCATTCTTAAAACTACAATACCCACCTGCTGAAGTGAAAAAACAGATTGACAGAGCCAGACGAGTACCCAGAAGTCATCTCCTACAAGACAGGCCCAACAAAGAAAATAACAGAACACCACTAGCTGTCACCTTCAGCCCCCAACTAAAACCTCTCCAGCGCATCATCAAAGATCTACAACCTAATCTGAAAGATGATCCCTCACTCTCACAGATCTTGGGAGACAGACCTGTCCTCGCTTACAGACAACCCCCCAACCTAAAGCAAATACTCACCAGCAACCACACATCACTGAACAAAAACACTGACCCAGGAACCTATCCTTGTAACAAAGCCCGATGCCAACTCTGTCCACATATCTATTCAAGTGACATCATCATAGGACCTAATCACATCAGCCATACCATCAGGGGCTCGTTCACCTGCACATCTACCAATGTGATATATGCCATCATGTGCCAGCAATGCCCCTCTGCCATGTACATTGGCCAAACCGGACAGTCTCTACGCAAAAGAATTAATGGACACAAATCTGACATCAGGAATCATAATACTCAAAAACCAGTGGGAGAACACTTTAACCTGTCTGGTCATTCAATGACTGACCTGCGGGTGGCTATTTTACAACAGAAAAACTTCAAAAACAGACTCCAACGAGAGACTGCTGAGCTGGAATTGATATGCAAACTAAATACAATCAATTTAGGATTGAATAAGGACTGGGAATGGCTGAGCCATTACAAACATTGAATCTATCTCCCCTTGTAAGTATTCTCACACTTCTTATCAAACTGTCTGTACTGGGCTATCTTGATTATCACTTCAAAAGTTTTTTTTTCTCTTACTTAATTGGCCTCTCAGAGTTGGTAAGACAACTCCCACCTGTTCATGCTCTCCGTATGTGTGTATATATATCTCCTCAATATATGTTCCATTCTATATGCATCCGAAGAAGTGGGCTGTGTAGCCCACGAAAGCTTATGCTCTAATAAATTTGTTAGTCTCTAAGGTGTCACAAGTACTCCTGTTCTTTTTGTCAGTATCTGAGTGCCTCCCAAATGTTTATGGGTTTATTCTCTCAATACCCCTGTCAAGTAAGGTAGACCTGAGGCACAAAGACATTTAAAGAGATCAGGCTCAACCCAGACGAGTCAGAAGGAGTTTCTAATAATACATGCTTCCTTCTCTTGTCTCCCTCTCTTCTTTGTGGGGGGTGGGAGGGTATGTTACTTCACCCTGTCTAGGCCAGGTCTACAATACAGAGTTAGGTCAACATAAGGCAGCTTACATTGACCTAACTCTGTAAGTGTCTACACTACCGTGTTGCTCCCGCCAATGTAAGTGTCCCACTACACCGACCTAATAACTCCACCTCCACAAGAGGCGTAGCACTTAGATCGATGTAGATAGGATGACACAGTGTCTGTGTAGACACCGCATTACTTACATCCCTGTCAGCACCACGCTGAGCTCTCAGTGCCAGGCAGCCAGACTCCTAGCTGGGAGCTCTACACTGAGCTGAGAACCCAGGCTCTCAACCCCCCCCCCCACACACACACACACACTATCCCCCTTAAGTTGGTACAAGCGCTCCTGGTGAGGACACGCACCACCGGCAGAAGGAGGATAATGTTCTGCTCCTATTGAATTACACTGAAAGTATGCCTAAAGAAAATATCTCATGTTTTGTCTCATTGTATATATACCTAGCAACAAGCTTTCCATTACTTCTCATTGGAGCCTATTGTACAGCATAATAGTAGATCTCACAGATAGGATGCTCTTTGTGATATGCAGCCTACATTTTCCCTTTCTCAACTTCATCACATTCCTCTCTTCTGCTCTAAATAATTCCTGTCCCTCTTCCGT